>NC_062561.1:40321607-40626428 GCF_022837055.1 Prionailurus viverrinus
AGCCATAAGGAGAATAAGGTGCTATTACTTGGGTGAATTATCAGAAAGGGGTGTATGTACATATTTCAGCTGAAGAGTATTTAAAACAGAACTAAAAAATACACTACCCCTCGGCCTTATCAAAACGACATTCAATCCACTGTTAACTTGTCTTGATTCCCACTTAAAAACATAACTGATCTTTTACTCCTCTGAGACAATCCTTTGTCACATACAAGTCTATGTAATTGCACTTGTCATTGACCTAGTTTTTATATTTCTTTTTCCTATCAGAATCTGAACCTTTTAGAAGAGAGGCCATGGCTAATTTACCTGTGTACACCCACCTTGTGGAACTTAAGTGACATTCAGCCACATTTGCTGGTGGACCTAATGAATTAAACACACACACACACACACACACACACACACACACACACACACAAATGAGAAATTGGTGAATGCTTTCATTAAACTATGGTTCATCCCTGGGGTACCTGGGTGGCTCAGTCGGTTAGGCATCTGACTTCAGCTCAGGTCATGATCTCACAGTCCGTGAGTTCGAGCCCTGCTTTGGGCTCTGTGCTGAAGGCTCAGCGCCTGGAGCCTGCTTCAGATTCTGTGTCTCCTTCTCTCTCTGCCTCTTCCCCGCTCAAACTCTGTCCCTCTCTTTCAAAAATAAACATTAATTTTTTTTTAAATAAATATTGTTCATTGCTTAGAAAGTGTACAGTTTAATTCAGAGTAAATACTAATCCATGTATTTTCCAACTTATTTGAAAACAAAATGTGACTTGAGTTCGTCTTTAAATATTATGGATGACTGATATGGTTTCCTTGTGACATGTTTTGAAAAACACCCTCAGATAAAATCATTAATTTGATGCCATAAAAAGTATATCGATGTTTCTCTTCTTAGTAATGGTTAGTTATTTTGCAATGTCAATTTTATCAAAAATAACTATGTGGTTTTTCTCTATCTTAAAGCAAACAGAAGAAAAGGATAATGCTGAAAAAAGTAAAGTGCATATTATAACTTCAATATAGTAATTTTCAGATTCTGAAGTCCCTGATCTTCTTACAAACTAAGAAAGTAACACTTTTTAGTATTTTTAAAAAGCCTAGTGGAACTTTTATCAAATAGCAATGAATCTGCCCAAATCTTTTGTTTTTTTTTCTTCTTTGATACAATTATATCAACTATGTACATTGATACCAGAGAGAGAAAGAGACAGAGAGATAAAGATATGATTCATAAACAAATGAATAAATTATTAAGTATAGTAATAATAAATAAATCCAGTTTCAAGTGGATGAAGCAATATCAATAAAGTGGTTATTTGCTGGAAATTTTGGAATTGCTACAAATTCTTTAACAATTTCCAATAATGAAATCTCTATTACTTAATTTTTAGATTCAGAGCAATTATTTTTTTGGCTGCTCAGCTTAGAAAATTTTCAGTCATTGTAAAAACAATTAAAAGTAAGAATTGTTATCTGGCAACAGAGATAAAGCAAAAGTAGAAAACAGGTATGACAGAAGAAACATGTTGTCAGACATCTTTTGGAACTGAGTATTTATCATGTTCACTTCTGGTTCTGAAGGAGTTATTTCTGGGCATTCTCCACGTCAACGGGAAGAAAACTGACATAAGAATCTATTTCCTATTTCTCTCTGAGTAGGTGATTGTGAAAGGAACTCAGGTGACTTAATGTAGTTCAAAGAGAGCTTACATTTGAAATGAAGGGGAGCTTCACAGAGAATCCTGGCTGGTCTCCCAGAATACTGCATTACCTTGTTCAGTTCAACACAGTCTAAAATTGGCCCTTAGTTTAAAGGCTAAGCAACCTGCTTTGCCAGCAATTGGCCCTGGAGTGTGAATCTGTCTGTGAGGGATGGATTCATGTTAGCAAAGCTCACAGAAGGGGGGATCTCTCCTTCAGAGTGAGAAATGTAGCTGACATCAGGGCCAGAAGAATTTCTATGACTAAGGTCATCATCTTCCCTGTAAAAATTCTATACGGAAGTCAAATTACACCTAATATGTAAGTACATTCACGTGTAAAGCACTGTCTTAAATGCTTTACCTGCATTCTCTCATTTAACTTTCCCAGTAATCATGAAGAGACTATTATTGGTAACCTCATTTCACAGATGAGGAAACTAAAAGTCAGAAAGGTTAAGTGATTCCCGGTAAAATTGCTGGAAAATTGGAGGAGACAGAATTTGAATTCAAGTAATCAGGTTCAGGAATCAGTGTTTTAATATAATATGCTACACTACCTTTCTTGACAGGAAACACGATTTGACGGTTTTATTTTCCCCTGCCTCATCTAGCTTGATACTAATTTCTCCATGCTAGAGATATACTTGGAAACAGAATGGCCCAATATTTGGATCAGAACCCTTTTATCCTTAGACGGATATTCAGTAAGTACTACAAATATGTGTGATAGTGATTCCTCATTTTCTAAATTTCCACCACAGATAATGCTATTTGAAGATATTAAAATATACATATGTAAAAATATACTCTAATTTCAATTATAAAGATTTAAAGGGCAATTTCTGGTGGTCTTGTGTATCTTTTATTTGATCCATTGCAACTGGTATTACAGTTTAAGTCTCAGAGAGTTCTACGAATCGTAAATTATTATGACAAAAAACTTTGTGGAATTCTCCTGGTAACTGCTAAGTCAAGATTGCTTTAACTGCCTGTATTTTGCAAAGAAAGATGGGTAAGTCGTCTTTTACTCTCTATCTGCATTAGGGAGATAGGAAGAGGCACAGGAGAACATTTCTTTCTTGTCAGTTTTCCCCTGTCCATATTCTATAGTGATAGTTAAACCAAAATGATAAGCAACTAGAATTTCAGCCTTATTCATTATTATAACCCCTAAGGGATACTCTGCTTGAGGTCTTTTAATTTTGCAATTAACAAAGAAAAATTTGACCTTGTCTGATATTGTGTCTAATTGCCCAAAATTCTAATTTAAAAGACGATCTCTAAGGATTTGCACACCTGACCCCCCCCCACACACAGACATGATCTCTTACTCCTAGTGTGACCTCAGAATTTTATCATTTGTTGAGAGAGATTCGAGCTGAAATCATGGATCTATATTGACTCTCCCTTTCACAGACAGTATCTTAGTATTCTTTTCTATAACCAGGAGATATTATTCTTTTTTTTAAGTTTATTTATTTATTTTGAGAGAGAGAGAGAGAGAGAGAGAGAGAGAGAGAGAGAGAGAGTATGGCAGAGACAGAGGCAGAGAGAGGGAGAGAGAATCTCAAGCAGGCTCCACACTCAGTGTGAAGTCCTATGTGAGGCTCGATCTCACGAACTATGAGATCATGACCTGAGCCAAAATCAAGAGTCTGACACCTAACCAGCCATGCAAGAGCTCCACAAGGTATTATTCTTAAATTAAGTGCTGAACAATTAAAGAACAGAAGAAAAAGATGACTTAAATAATAAATACACATTTTCTGTCTTAAAAATATTAAGTATCTTCTAATCTAATATTTAATTTGGCCTTCTAACCAGACATTAGAGATTTAAATAGGCCAGATATTATATTCAACTTACAAGTGTGAAATCTCAGTGTCAGATCTGTTGTGATTGACTCAAAGCCATCAATTTCAAAAGTGAGGAATCAGGAATTTAAAATAGTGTCTTCCTGATTCCCTTCTCCCATGATTTTCCTCTTCCATTACCTCAAGATCACACACCTGTTTGATGGCATTGACAGCAACAGACTTGTCAGAAAGCAACAACAACAACAAAACCCTGAAATTTCCAACTTGGATCCCTAAATTATCTCTTCATTCAATTTTCTCACAAGTGTCATTTATGTTGTGATTATGAAAGTTTCTTAAGCTCATTTTATATATATTGCAGAAATATTCCAAAGCTGCAAAATATAAACCTTTCATGATATCATATTCAATTGTAAGAGTAAAATTGCATAAAAATTTGCATGTGCTCCTGGGAGTTAAAGGAGCATACCTTCCTATTCACATGATCTACATATCTAGAAAAGCATCTACAAACAAGGAGGGTAAAATCCACCTCTGGAAAGCAAAGTGACTATGGTGCAAAGGCTTAACAGGATTTGTTTAAAATGCTGTGTTAGGGGCGCCTGGGTGCCTCAGTCAGTTAAGCGGCCAACTTCGGCTCAGGTCATGATCTCGCGGTCCGTGAGTTCGAGCCCCGTCGGGCTCTGTGCTGACAGCTCAGAACCTGGAGCCTGTTTCAGATTCTGTGTTTCCCTCTCTCTGACCCTCCCCCGTTCATGCTCTGTCTCTCTCTGTCTCAAAAATAAATAAACGTTAAAAAAAATTAAAAAGAATACATAAAATTCTGGGTTAAAGTTCTAGCACACTTACAGTACATTTTTGATATAAAAAAAGTTAGGAATTTATTCTGGACTTAAAAATATGTGCACTCGGGGGGGATCTGGGTGCTCAGTTGGTTAAGCATCTGACTCTTGGTTTTGGCTCAGGTCATGATCTCACAGTTTCATGGGTTCGAGACCTACATCAGGCTCCATGCTGACAGTGAGGAGCCTGCTTGGGATTTTCTCTCTCCCTTTCTCTCTGCCCCTCCCCCACTTGCACTGTCTCTGTCTCTCTCAAAATAAATAAATAAACTTTAAAAGAAAATGTGCATTTTGATCTGTTTACACTAAAATGTCCAGGTTAAAAAGAAGAGCATGTTGGAGGTGAAGAAAACTTGGTGGAGTGTCAAACCGAAGCATACATCTTACCTCAGCCAATTGTGGAGATTTTTAAAAGTTGCTTCTTTACTCATGATTTTAGTTTTTAAATCAATCACAGGTGTTAAGTAATGTGCGATGCTCTCAACAGTCTCTTCTTTATCTGAGGTTTTTTTTCCTCTCTGTTTTTATCAACTATCGTGCAGTCAAATGAATCATATCCACTAATCTGATCCCTAGTTTTCTGTACCCAAATAAATAAGACACCTGTTATGCTTCATTTCCCACAGCAGTAGTTCAAATTATACTAATAGTTTTCCAATACCAGACATTATGCTAAATAGTTTAAATAGATTCCTCATACAGTCATTAAAAGCAAAGCTGATTTAGGTACAATTGCTATTCCCATTTTACATATGAGTTAAGTATATTTTAGGAAGCTTTAGCAACTTTCCTAAATTTATTTTGCTGATGGTGAGAATAGGCTTTGGTCTGATAGTATTACTCCCTATTTGCGTGAAGAATTCCTTCGAGTTGGCTTATTTTTATATTTTTAACAGGAATCCAATCTTACCCCATCAGAGACAGAACCAAAAATAGAAAGAGAGCTTGCTTCTAACCCAGGCACACCTGGGTCTGAATCACATGTCTGTTATTTCAATAACTTAATTTTTATATTTATGAAATAGAAACATACTCTACCTTGTAGATCCTTTGGTGGGCAGTGAGGGGAGCTGATATAATATATAAAACTTCCGAGACAATAACTGAGGCGAAATTCACACACTACAAATTTGTGGCAAAAGGGAGTCAGTTCATGCTGTCACCTATGTCCTTAGAAAGTACCTCATTGGTACCTTAACAATTTCATGGAACACAGGGTCCTTCTAAAAAACGATGAAATTAAAATGTCAAAATTAAGTAGCATTTTGCTTGGACCACTGTAATCTATTGCACTATAAATTTTACTTTAAAATAATAATAAAGGGGCATCTGGGTGACTCAGTTAAGTGTCTGACTTTGGCTCAGGTCATGAAAGGACTGCTTATGAGTTCTAGCCCGTATCAAGCTTTGTGCTGACTGCTCAGAGCCTGGAGCCTGCTTCAGATTTTGTGTCTCCCTCTCTATCTGCCCCTCCCCAACTCCGACTCTGTGCCTCTTTCTCTCTCAAAAATAAATAAACATTAAAAATTTTTAAATAATAATATTCATTTTGTCAATTAGCTGTTCAAGTGAGAAAATAGGCCCAATCCCCAAACCAATAGAACAATAGTTATATTTTTGATTCATTGTAGATCAGGATGTTCATACAATAGGGAAATTAGACTAAACTCCTTAAACTGATTGCAGCTTTTTCATCATCTGTCACAAACTGAGAAACAGAAGTGCTATTTACATTCATGAACCTGGAATATACTTCTGGTTCTATACAGAAAAAATATCTATATCTATATCTATATCTATATATCACATATAGAAATTTGAGCTTAAGGGAAGAGATTTTTCATGCCAATTTTGATTGTTTTATATTTTTATGTTTATATGCATGGTATTTAGGAGATTTCTTTTTAATATATCTACTCAACATAAGAGGTTTTTATGAATATGATTAAATACACAGTAATCTACTCATTATCTTAATTATTTGCATGGAATGCAAATTATAGTCTGAAGCTGTTCAATCAATGTATTTTTGGAAAAGTCATGCAGAGAATCAACATTAAACAAGTATTTGCTTTCAATTAGGAATGTGTGACTTTCTCAGAGCCAATCATTTGGAAATATAATTTGCACACTAATTGTAATTTGCAAAGTCATCTTCCAGTTACATTGCTTCTTGGTCCCTATATTTTTATGTTAATTTTAACTTTCATCTCTAGATGGTGCTCTAAGTACCTGCATTGCAGCCAAGCATGTTAACAACACTATAAAAGGTAAAGGAAACAAAAGTTTCAAAATAAAAAGTGATCAAAAACCAAATAAATTGACTTAGAAAATTCTTGGAACTTTTGCTTTAGGCCAGAATAGCATATGCTGTGAGGTGATTAAGCCCATGACAAAGATGTTTGAGTGCTGTCCTTATTAGAATTAGGAAAACAGTAACTGTAAAGAAGTATTTTAAATCTAGTTAGCAAATTCAGAATTGATATTTCCCCAATTAACTTATATTTCTTTTCTGACATCTATGAATTGTAGTGTTAAGTGTTTGGTGGAAGAAACAACTACACCCAAACACATTAACCACAAATTAACTTATTCAAGTCCTTTAAGATATCTTGGGACTAAAGCCATAGCTAAAGGAAAAGATGAAAACAGTTAATTAAGGTTTTATTTAACTATCAGTGATTGGCAAACTATGGCTTCAAAGCCAAATCTGGCCTGTTGCCTGTTTCTGTGAGTTTCATGAGCTAAAAATAGCTTTTTCATGCTTAATATTGTTTTTAAGTCAAAAAAGTATAATATTTCAAGACACATAGAAATTATAACAAGTGTGAGTTTCAGTGGCTATAAAGTTCTATCGGAAAACTGCCATGCTCATTTAAGTGTTGTCTACAGCTGCTTTGGTACTATACCCGCAGGGTCCAGTACTGGGACAGACACTGTATGGACTACTAAGCCTACAGTATTTAATATCTGGCTTTTGCAGAAAAGGCTCACTCAATTCTGTACTAAATGAAAGTTGTAGACTGTCGCATGATTTAGTTAGCTGGTAACACTGTTATTGGGATGACAGCCAAAATAAACAGATAAACTGAGCTCTAACCTTTCACCTTAAGTTAACAGGACACAATCAAGTCAATAGGAAATTTTTCATAATTTTAAAATTTGGTATTTTAGAGGATTTCTCACTAAAGGAAATTCTGATTCTTATATCTTCCCAGGAAGAAAATAATGTATTCAAAGATCAAAACTTAGCTAAAGTTATCATTTTAGTATCATGCAGCTAAGACAATTCCAATGCAAACTACATAGAATTTTAGTGAATTTAAATAGGTTATGAATCTGTTATCTGGACTGTATATTATTCTATAATTGTCCCCAATGTGACACTTGCATATTAATGAGAATTTTGATCCTCCTAAGTATGTTAATTTTTATCAATTGTTCCAACAAAGTATTTCTTTGGAAAGAATTACAGAAATACTGTTTCTGCTGCTACACTTCAGAGCCTTATCATCCCCCTCTTTTATAACCCCTGTGTCTCCATTTTTATAATTGTGTTATCATTACTCTGTGTTTCAAGTGAGAGAAACACAACTCAGAAGTACTTTAAGAGAGAAAAAAAGAATTTGTTGGAAGGACACTCAGTTACTTTATGTAATAGAAATGGAAATGAGTGGAAAGATCAGCATTATTCCCCCAATGCCATGGTCTCTAGTTGGCATTTCTGTACTCTCTTTTTGCACTAATGAACAAAATTTAGGAGTGGTTAAAACATTAAAAACACTGAGAAGAAAAAGTAATTTTAAAAGAAAAGATACTTTATCCTCAACCAATCCTTTGTAAAATGAGGTCGGTGTAGAATAATGAATGGCAAAGCATTTATAGGAATAACTGACACATTATATTTGCTGTTGTCCCAATTCTCCACTCCATTTTGTTAAGACAAATCATTATACTGGGGCTAGAATTGTCTAAATTACAGAAGCACAAACTGGAAATGATCACATCAGACATTAAATTACAGAGGATCCTTTAAATTGTTCATTTCTTTAACATGGAGCACTATCTTTGAGACAGATTATGGAAGATGGATCTAGTTCATTTGATTTGTAGTGAGATTCTACTAGGGGTAGAAATTCTACACCTATTACTAGGGAGTTTTATATTAGAAAAATACATGGACATTTATTGCAATAAATAGAAATTATTGACTCAGCCTGTTTCTAGATAAAGTAAATACACAGAACACAAGTCTTCTGTTCAAGATATTTCCTTTGGCTAAATGGCCAATTCAGGTTGCCACACAGTCAATGTGATCGACTGGGTAGTAATTAATTGGCAATTAACATGGCCCTAACACAAACACCCATGAACTAATTTGATGAGTAAGTACAGATTTGACCACAAATCTGAACAACATGTTATTGAGTAGAACTGTATGATTACCCTTTTGGAAGCATTCTATTAATCTATACTAAAAAAAAAAATGTATTCTGTAATATGTCAACACAATTTTTTCATGTAATGTTTACTAAGGCATTTTGATTCAACCCATTGACATTATGAAAAAAAGAGGCCAATTCTTTTCCCTTTAAGACAACATTTCTAGTAGTTGAACCAATGATATTACATTTTCCTTATTTTTCTCTTTCTGAGAGTGAAAACTTCAATTTCTAGGTCAATTCCTATTATAACATGAATTCTTTTGCCATGCTCATTATCTGCTGTATAAATTCTAGTTTGTCTATGTCTCTTTTAATATGTAGTGCCTAGTAATTAAAATATAGATGGGTTATCGACATCTCACTTTAGATTCTATAATGCTATTAATACTGTACTTTTGTCAGCTACATTACACTTTGTCCACACAATAACACAGTAACAACTGAAGTCCCAAAATCTGTTTCACACTTGCTTCAATTAAATTCTGACTTCCCCATCCTCATTTCTGCATTATTTTCACTATAAAAGCAATTATGTTAAGAAAGGAAAGTAACCTCTCATAGAATACATTGCAGACATTTTACGTACTCTTTGAACATGCTTCTATTTGCTTTGATTGTGAAATGCACTGGGCAAAAGCCCTCCTGAAAGCATTGTGTACTTTAACTGTAAGAACCTCAAGCCATATTGCAACCATTGTGTTCATTTGAGATGCAAAACATTGTTAAAAATTCACATACAGAGAGTGAAACTAGACCTTTATCTACACCATACATAAAAATCAACTCAAATGGGACACCTGGGTGGCTCAGTAGGTTGGGCACCCGACTTCGGCTCAGGTCATGATCTTGCAGTTTGTGAGTTCAAGCCCTGCGTCAGGCTCTGTGCTGACAGCTTGGAGCTGGAGCCTGCTTCAGATTCTGTGTCTCCTCCTCTCTCTGCCCCTCCCCTGCTCATGCTCTGTCTCTCTCTGTCTCTCAACAATAAATAAATGTTAAAAATCAACTCAAATGGATGAAAGGCATAAATGTAACACCTAAAACTACTATATTTTCCCTAGAAGAATATATAGGGAGAAAGCTTCATAACATTGGTTTTGTCAATGATTTCTTGGATACGATACCAAAAGCACAGGCAACGAAACCAAAAATAGGTGGGATTCATTAAACAAAAACTATTGTGTGGCAAAGGACACAATCAACAAAGTGAAAAGGCAAACTACAGAATAGGAGAAAATATTTTCAAACCTTCTATCTGATAAGAGGGTGATAGCCAAAATACATACAGGCTCACTCTGGAGACACTCTGAGTTTGGTTCCAGACCACCACAATAAAGCAAAATCACAATAAAGCAAGTCAAATGCATTTTTTGGTATCCTAGTGCAAAAAGGATATGTTATGTTTTCACTATATTGCCATTTATTAAGTGTACAATAGCATTATGTCTGAAAAAACAATGTACATAAATTAAAAATACATTTTTGCCAGAAAAAAAAGGAAACCGTCATCTGAGCTCTCAGTGTTTGTCTCAGGGAATAGGGAAGCTGGAGGAGAGGAAGAGAGACAGAGCAAGGACCCGTCAGTGAAGCAGTCAGACACACAACATGTATTCAGTTCACCATCTTACATGGGTACAGTTTGTGGTGCCCCAAAACAGTTATAATAGTGACACCAAAGACCACTGATTATAGATTTCCATAACAAACATCATACCAATTAAAAAGTTTGAAATATTGGGATAATTACCAAAATGTGACACAAACCCAAAGTGAGAAAATACTATTGGAAAATGGTGCCCATAGACTTCCTCGATGCAGGGTTGGTGCAAATCTTCAGTTTGTAAAAAACATACAATATCCGTGAAGCACGATAAAATGAAGTATGCCCAGAAGGAACTCCTGCAACTCAACAGCAAAACAAACAAACAAACAAACAAACAAACAAACACCAAATAGCCTGATTTAAAAATCTGTAAAAGACTTGAAAAGACATTTCTCCAAAGGAAACGTACAAACAAAGATGCTGAATGTCACTAATCACTGGGGAAATGCAAATCAAAACACAATAAGATACCAACTCCCACCTGTCAGGATGACCTCTTTTCAAACAAACAAACAAAAAAAAACAGAAAGTAACAAGTGTTGGTCAAGAATGTGAAGAAATTGGAACCCTTGTTCCCTGTTGGTGAGAATGTAAAATGGTGCTGCTGCCACTGAAGACAGTATGGAGGTTCCTCAAAAATTAAAAGTAGAATTGATGCCATCCCACTTCTGAGTGTGTATCCAAAAGAATTTTTAAGAAGCTCTAACTCCCATGTCCATTGCAGCATTGTTCACAATAGCCAAGAGGTTCAAACAACCTAACTGGCTGTGAAAAAAGTAGATAGAGAAAATAAGGTATATGCATACACTAGAATATTATTCAGTCTTTATAAAGAAGGCTATCTTGGGGCGCCTGGGTGGCTCAGTCAGTTAAGCATCTGACTCTTGATTTCCACTCAGGTTATGATCTCACAGTTCATGAGTTCAAGCCCCACATCAGGCTCTGTGATGACAGTGTGGAGCCTGCATGGGATTCTCTGTCTCCCTCTCTCTCTGCCCCTCCCCTACTTCTCTCTCTCTCTCTCTCTCTCTCTCTCTCTCTCTCAAAAAATAAACTGTATTTAAAAAAAAATAAAGAAGGAAATTTTGTCCTATACTACAAGATGGATGAATCTTGAGGATATCAGGCTAAGTGAAATAAGCTCATCATGAAAAGACAAATCATGCAGTACTGAGTCTATTGAGATTTCTAAAATAGTCAAAATCTTAGAAACAGTGAGTAGAATGGTAGTTGCCAGGGACTGAGGAGAGAGAGGGATAGGGGACTGATGTGTTATAGGTATAAAGTTTCAAAGAAGCAATAGGAAAATTTTCTAGAGATCTGCTGTGCCACAATGTGCATATAGTTAACAATACTGTACCATGCATACAGTTAAACATTTGAGTAGATTTCATGTTATTCTTTTGTTTTGTTTCTGTAAACAAATAAATACCAAACAAACAACAACGACAAAACTCCACTGGAGAAACTAAAGAAAAAAGAAATTTTACTTAGAAATTTTTGAAAAATAATCTTAGTTAAAAAAATTAGTGAAACCATGCCAAATAAATTTCCCTACAATTTTACACAAATGCTTTGATGCTATCTTTCAATAGAGCATCTCAGAGTATGAAATGGTTCCAACAGGGTAGATGAGATATTAGGAAAGAAGCTCCAGACTTAACTGGTCAACTTATTATCTAAGAAACTAATGGATGAATTCTTTAACCTGTGTCACATTAATGAGAATACCATTACTTGCCTTTTCTCAGATAGCAATGTCCTTCCATACTCCCTAAAATTTCTCACACTGCTGCTTCTACCTGAAAGGCCCTTTTTCACAACTCTGCATAAAACATTTCATCTTACCCTTCAGGTGCCCCTGCTTCCATTAGTAATTTTCCCATGTGCCCTTTGTGACATACAGAGGTAATACTTCCACCATACTGCTTTCAAAGACAAGTAAGATTACGAAAGTAAATACGATTTACACCGACTTGAGCCAAAGTCGGATGCTTAACTACTGAGCCACCCAGTCTCAGTTTACAATCTTATGCTTGTAAATTGAAAATTAAACTTCTGTGTCTCTGATGGGTATAATAAGTTATTTAATGTAAAAGTTGAGATTGAATGAAGTTTCTTTAATGTGTATAACACCTAATAGTATAAAACACCTTTGCCTGAATATAATTCCATTAGATCTGTACAATTACACTGAGGGGTGTGGAGAGAGGTGGAAAGGAGCCAAGGAGCTGAGGTTGACTGAGAAATGCATGCTGGTTCAACGCCTGACTCTTTAGCAACAAGTGTGATTTGAGTGCTCTTTGCCCCCAGAGAAAACCACAGCTGTGAGAGTCAAAAGACTTGCCCACAGGCACAAATCAAATAATTGGAAGTGTTTGTTTTGATTAAAGTTAGGTATTCAGATCCCACATTCTGTGTTTCTTCCCCTAAAAAAATTTTGGATCTCATATGCACATGTAATTCTAATTCCATTCCTGTAGCTCCAATATTGCAAATTATTTTTGAAACAAGGAGGGAAAAATGCACTCTTTATCAATAACTAATGTACCAAGATCTAATTTTAAACAGTTTAAAATATAGAAATAAACAGCAAAAATCTACTTCAATTTAAAATATTGAAAAGCTGTTTTAAATGAGATGATAGTGACACAACAAATGTAACACAATTACTTAATATAGTTCTTAAAATGTAATTCCTGATGCATTTCAGAACAGAGCCTCAATTCATTTGCGGAAAACACTAGTTCCACCAATTGTTATTCTAAGGAGAAATATAAATGTATCACTGAGGCTCATGACCAAAAATGTGAAATACTGTCAGGGGCCATCATTTTTACCCCAAATAGGAGCAGTTTCTCCAGTGATTTTGATTGGCATTTTGAAATGTGCTTGTGAATAAAACAGAAAGAAAATGGCATACCTCACATTCAAATGCCCACACAGAGATAATAATGGAAGCAATGTTTTATGGGTCATTGGGGAAGGCAATCCCACCTGAATGTTTGTTTCTGAGAATGATAAGAGCAGAGTGAATATTCTTCTGCATCATGTAACCTGGACTAGAGGAAGAACTGATGGATGATGATTGATTTAATACAAAAAAGCTGAGCAGTAGAGGGTGGAAGACATGGGGGGGAGGAACAAACAAACAAACAAACAAACACACACACACACTGAACAGGAGTTATTCCAGATACTTTGATATTGTGATAAACTCAAAGCCCAGAAACCAACACTCAGCCTTGAGAGTACATCTTTTTTTTTTTTTGCCCCCATCCGCGCCCTTAGGTGTAAAAGGGTAATGGAATTATAGAGTCAAGGCAGACAAAATGTTAAGACAGACAAGTTTGCTTATTTGTTTGTTTCCATGACTAGAATAAGCTCTTCCTCCCAAACTTTCTAAAACAGATGGTTGTCTGTTCTAGGATAAAAGATTAGTAGAAAAGGAAATTCCTCAGCCCTGCTCAGAAGCACACAGTCTGTGCTGGCAGGCAGTAATCAGAAACAAAACGCCCCTTTTGAAGCAATGTTTTCAAGAAAGATTGAATTTGAGAGGTAGAGTGGTAAGTAGGATTATTCCCTTTCTTACTGTTCTCTCTCCCGCCCCCCTGAAAACTGTCCACCAGCCCCTTCCTTTATCAGTAATACACTGAATTCACTTATAAATCTTTCCATGTCTTAGAGATCACCTGGAAAAAGAAGTTTCTTTCAGTTTTCATGCACAGAGTGAAAAACAAGATAAGCTAATATATGCATAATAGTTATATATAAAAGTCATCTGATTGTTAACTATTTTTTTTCTAAGAAGTGGGGAAGGAATTATGCATAATCTATTAGTCTGAAGTACATACACTGCTAGGAGGAAAAGTTGTAAATATTTAGCACAATAATTCTTTAGAACATAGGAAGGAATTTGCTAGATGACACTTTTTCCATCAATAAACACACTTGTAAACACATGAACACACGTACACAATTTTATATGATTTTATGGATAGTTTGATGGGATTTTAAAGTTTGATGGTGTGTTCATCCCACTTTTGAGTTAAGGCCCCCTGATTGTATTACACTTCTTACTTAACCTTTATATAAGTGACTTCTTTAAGAACAATGGATGTGTTAATTACCAGTCACTTTTGAGTATATATTTAATGAATTTTGACAATCAAGTGTTTGCAAGTCAACTTTATGCCTGGGAGCAGAACTTCTGTGAATGGAGAGAAGGTCAAAAAAATAAAAAATAATGTGAGTGATACACGGGCTTAAAAAAGGAGTTCTGCTAGATTTCTGCTAGAAATCTGCTAGATTTCTCTATGGTATAGAGAAAAATGGACTAATACATAAGCAAACCAAAAAGATTTCCTAATATTCTTATGTTTTGTGTCCAACAAAGATGTTGTGTCGGGGCACCTGGGTGGCTCAGTTGGTTAAGTGGCCGACTTCGGCTCAGGTCATGATCTCACAGTTCGTGAGTTCAAGCCCCGCGTCCTGCTCTGTGATGAGAGCTCAGAGCCTGGAGCCTGCTTCGGACTCTGTGTCTCCCTCTCTCTCTCTGCCCTTCCCCCACTCACGCTCTGTTCTCTCTCTCTTTCAAAAATAAAATAAACATTTAAAAAATTAAAAAAAAAAGATGTTGTGTCAACATAATAAGATGAATTTGGTCTAGGTTCATGATGCATGGAAACTTAGAATGGGCTGCCTGGAAATGGAAAAATAGGATTTCTGAAAGGGCAGCATCAAAGCCAGGATTGTATCTTTCTCATGGTTAGAGAAGTGCTTCTCACTGTCACACCAGGGGTGAGGCTGAATATCAGTTTTGCTAATATTGTGTCATCTGTGCCATTCTGCTTTATCTCTCTTGTTTTTTTTTTTCCTTTTCCTGTGTTCAGATAATTAGACGAATCACTCGAAGAGAATCAGCAATATGACAGTAATATCAATGTGACCTGTCTAAACATTTCACTGTGGTTTTGAAATGCTATTATTTCACTTTCTTTCTTATTATGTAGCATTAACATACATTCAGTTAAGTTGAAGTAAATAAACTGGTAGGAAGTTTATAAGTGTTTTTTTTTTAAAATACTGAGTGATATTTTTATAATTTTCACCCTGGCCTTCTCTACCCTAGATAAAATAATTGGAAGCTATGCTATTCTTTGACAGATATTATATTTCTGGTTTATAATTTATTTCTAGTACTTATAGAACTTCCCACAACCTCATTAAAGAAGTAAAAAGACTTTGTTCAAAGATATATTATGCCTGAGTATTTTATTTTATTATTTTATTTTATTTTATTATTTTATTTTATTTATTTACAGTGAGTGGGCGAGGGGCAGAGACAAGAGAGAATCTCAAGCAGGCTCCATGCTGAGGGTGTACATGGGGCTCAATCTCACCAAATGTAAAATCATGACCTGAGCCGAAATCAAGAGTCCAACACACTAAACCAACTGAGCCACCCAGGCACCCCTTTTGTGCACAATTCTAAAGCCTATGCTTCACTTTACTGAGACTTTAGACAAGGGAGAAATATTTGTCCAGACTAGCGATTAGGGGGCATTCATTTAGAATAACTGTTCCATTAAATACTTTTCAATTTACGGACAAAATACTGTTTCCCTTTTTTATTTGTTGGGTTGAGTAATTTAGTCAGAAACAAGTGCAATTCTTGATCATACTTAGCTATGTGCTATTCGTTAGCATAGCTATCAGGACAAAGTAAAAAAATAATAATAATTACTTCCAAAGGTCATGATTAAATTGAGAAAGACAAAATAAAACTTAAAATAAAATTCCAGAAATATTAAGATTGAGAGATCTTCAAAAGGACAATGAAATTAAAAGACTATACAAAGCATAAAGGGGTGGCAAATGATGATGCTAATCATTATTATCATTATTATTATTATTGTTACTGTTGTTGTTGTTATTATTATTATTATTATTATTGAAAATCTCCAAATCTTGAAAACTTGATGGCTAGGCTTTCATCTTTTTTCTTGAGTTATTTCAGGTGTTCATTTATAGCTGTCACATGACATGAAAGGTACAAATTGTGACAGGTTTACCTTGTACCTGTTCAGATGGAAATTACTCACCAAATGGAATTTCTTCTTTTGTATTTTTAAGTGGCTTTTGTAAGATATGGAAAAAAATGCTAATTCTCATTCTTCCTTAATAAGACAAATGTAAAATATTTAGCCTATTTAGTATAATATTTAACCAAGTGCAATGAATACAAATAAAGAATCCTTATGTTTTAAAGTTTCATAGCCCAGGGAAGAGTAATAGATAAAATAATAAGAATAACAACAATAACAGTAGTAATGATGAATAATGCAATGACAGAAAAACTATAGAGATATTACTTTGTCATCAAACTTAGAGGAAGACCAAAGAGTTCAGAGACTTTTCCCTGAGTTTTATCTATCTCAAAAAGTGGCTTCTCACTTTCATTAAAAAAATGCACACCTGTTGGACACACTGTGAGTACATTTTATAAAAAATACCTGGAGAATAAAAGTTCACTTGGAAGAAAACTTATGGCATGATCTAAAGAGGAGGATTCATAGGCTATTAAGAAGGAGAGTTTAAAATAAATAGCCAGATATTTGTAATTGAGTCAGATTTGTGTGTTTGTTTAATTGTGTCAGATTTGTGTGATGCTGTTTCTGAGCATCAAAGAATTAAATATTTCTGGACTCCTGTTGCTGGTGAATATTTTGACTTAATGCTTCTTTCTTTCTTTCTTTCTTTCTTTCTTTCTTTTACTTTCTTTCTGAATGTTTATTTTTGAGAGCGAGAGAGAGAAAGCATGAGCAGGGGAGGGGCAGAGATTGGGGGGGGACAGAGGATCCGAAGCAGACCCTGTGCTGATAGCAGAGAGATCAATGTGGTGCTCAAACTCATAAACCATGAGATCATGATACCAGCTGAAGTCAGATGCTTAACCGACCAAGCCACCCTGGCGTCCCATGTTTTCTTTATTTTTATAAATCATTACTGTAGGCAGTGCTAAGGGCGCATTAAGTTAGGTATGATATTCTTATAGTATAATGCCTAATATGCTAAAATATTATGTTGACTTATCAAAAAGGAAAATAAACATATTTACTGAAAGCCATAATAACAGATTTTATTCCGTGATATAAGAAGATAATGGTAGTAAGGGCCTTCAAGGATCTCTTAGTAAATCAGTTCCAAGAAAAAAAAAACCCACTATATATATATATATGTAATGCATATTGTATAACACACTACAGTATTATTTAATACTTATATATGTAATATATAATGTATAACATGTTATATAATATATAACATATATAACTACATATACTATAACTATATATTCTATATTTCATATTTATACTATATAAAATATTATATATTATTGTATACTTCATATTATATATTACATATATGTTAGTATTATAATGCAGTATATATAACACTTACATATATATTACATATGTATGTATTAAACAAATTCAAATAATTTTTAACAGAAAAGAAGCGCGGAGAATCCCCAGAGCTGGGGAGATTTGTGGGGAAGGTTGTCAGCGTTTCGAACCCTGTACAGCCACAGGGAGAAAGGGTATGACTACTTTAGAAATCAGAGTCAGGCTGAAACAAGATTAAAAGAATTTAGGTCTGGCAGGGCTTTGAGAACAAACTTGAGCTACTTTACAATTTGTTCTAGCGCTGATTCTTTACAACTGATGGTCTTGATTTTACCTGTTTTTGAAGTTAGTCATAACATACAGTTGCTGATTTTTATGAATTTGCATTAGTTTATGTGCTTTAACTGTACCATTTTAAGCCAAGCACATTTAGCTTGACATTTCATATTCAGCCAGGCCCAAGCGAGCTTCCAAATTGAATGTAAAACAGGTGAGCTTCAGCCAACTCTTTTGGGTTCACCAGGTTTTGACAAGTATTGTCATATTTTAAAAAGAACTCAAAGGGAATCACAAAACCTTGTGAATTCTCAAGAATTTGCTATAAAAACTGAATGGCTAACCTAAATTGAAATAGTGAACCTAGGTCTCAGTTAATCCAGAAACAATGAAATACTTCATTTGGAAACCTAAGCAGGGTCTAGACAAACTTGACTTTTTTCTAAAATTGAACTCCAAATAGCTGAGTTTGCATGCTATTGGATTTGAAATGAAATCTCTTCTTGACGTTTGCTGAGACTAAAAGTATGAATTTTTAAAAGCCATAGGAAGAGAAAAAGAGGTATTTCTTAATTCCCTGATTAAATATTAAAGGGAACTTCAAGAACATTTGTTTAAAGGATTAAAACTGGGTTCATTTTGGCGTAAAGACAACCAAATATTTTTGGATACTCCTCAAAAGCTGGGTTTTATTTCTCCTCCCATTAAAAATAAGCTGGCCAGTAACCTACTGGCAGAGTACCATGAGCGTAATACTATACCAGTTTCTGCAGGTCTAGACTTTCTAACAAATAGCAGGTTCCATGTCCTGTATTTTGGAAGATTTATTTTTAGAGCCCTGAGCTTTCATGAAAGTAGTCTATTTATTGAGGAGTCTGCTAGGAAAGTCCTAAAAGAGGGTTCTATTTAAGCTAGTCTTCCAGATGGCCCTGCCAAGGCACTTGGCATGTAAGTAAAATGCTCTCTTATCTTTAGACCAGCCCAGAAGCCAGGTGAAGAGGCTGAATGATCTTAGGCATCAACTTCACCAAGTGTATTGACTTCCAAAGAGCTGCCGAAATGCCTGACCACACTTCATGGGTTTGGGCCACAAAATTTGGGGGTGTTCCATTACACAGCATAGCTAGAAGGGATTTCATCATTAAATTAACCTCCTTATTGACTCCCTAGAAGATCAATTAAACATCTTGATTTTTAGTAATAGCTGTTTTCTACAACATATCACAAAAAAATTTTGATCCACTTTACAGGTGGCACTGAAAACATGAATTTCCTTCAAGGAAGCAATGATGCTAACGAGGAAGTTTTTTCAAACTAAGTGACCTCTCCAGAGCGGTCTTCCCCTGTGGCATCCAAAACACTAGCCCAGAATTTAACATCAACTCACATCGAAAACAAACAAAATTATACAAACTAATAATAAAAAATAGAATGAAAATATTATGTATGTAAATCATTGTTTAGAATTTCTTCCTGAGGTTATGAAAACAAGTCACCTTAATCTAATATGTGTTCTCTCACAAGACTAACAGTTATAGTCAGCTGTTTTTCAATTGATTCTGATTTTTGCAATATAAATGACCAATTTCTGCACCATTGATTCAACTAGTCATGCAGTCAATAGCACAACAGAAACCACCATGAAGATCAGACTATTTTTGAATCTTTTATTGTAAAAGCTTGGCAATAGTTTTTAAGACCACAAACCATATTGATGTTTATTCTTTTGTAAAAGAATCATCTAAGTCTTTGGGAATAATGCCATAAGAATAACTTTATTATCCCAATAGAGAAATTAACTTAAAACATTTTTATCTCTAAGTAAAATGACCTGATAAACTGTACAAAAAAATTGTATTAATACAAGAAATATATTATAAAGAAGTCAAGACAACACAGAGGAAACAAATTTAACTGAAGTAAAGAATAAACTATTATTCCTGTATAATATTCACTTACAGAGTTTGGAAGGATGGCAACAAAAGTTCCGAATCATTCTGTTTAATATTATGTTGTAATTTATCTCAATGATAACAATAACAAATGCTTTGTTATTCTCTGAGTTCAATCACAAAACTTATAAATCAACCTTTTTTCCTTGTCACTAGGCCTGAAGATCTTACCTCTGTAGATTCCTCTCCTTTAATAATTTCTTTTTCACAGAATATTCAGTGTATCCCAACTGAATGTCTTTGTATCTAATCCATGCTTCAACCACTTTTATAACAGCCCTGGGAAGAGGTGATTCAAATAATGCTTAAAATGCCACCTCCCTAATTCCTGAGGCACCATTTTGTCTTTGTGGACAGCTCTGAAAGTTAGAATGTTCTTCACTATACTGAGCAGAAATGCAGTTATTTATTTTACTTCCATTTCTTCATACTTTCAACCCTTAGAGACATATAGGACATTTTATCCACCTTCATGGATATTTCAGGGCATCTATTATATGCTTAGCAGTGGATCATTTCCCCAATAAAGATAATAAAGTCTTCCAATTCTTCTTCACATGACAAAAAACACTTCACCATCCATATGGCTATTCTGAATCTGTTTTTCTCCAAACACAGAGCTCATAATTTAAGATAATATATTAACTTATTGATATATCATTGATATATTGATATATTAACTTACTGATATATAACTTATTGATATATAACAATATATTAGCTGAATAGCATAGAGTAGAACATAACTATACCATTTTATTTTAGTACTCTAATTAACTAATTCATACAATAAGCATTTTTGAGAAGTTATTCTTACCTTACATTGTCCTGGGACTGGGAATCTAGCAGCATACAGTGAAAGAGCCACTGGGTGCCTCAGTTGGTTAAACATCCAACTCCAGCTCAGGTCATGATCTCATGGTTCGGAACTTCGAGCCCCATGTTGGAGACTGCTTTGGATTCTGTGTCTCCCTCTCTCTCTGTCCTCCCCTGCTTGCACTTGGTCTCTCTCTTTCAAAAAAAAAAAAATAAGCATTAATTTAAAAAAAAAATAAAGTGAAAGAGAAAACATCAAAAGTTCTGCTCTTGTGAAGCATACTTATTGTATGTGTGTGTGGCTGGTGCTGTGGAGACAATACAATAAAATTAAAACTGAATGAATTTTGTCCTGTGTTAGAAAATGAAAAGTGCTACAGGGGAAAAAAATGAGAAAGGCAAGGGTGATGGAGAATGATGACAGAGGTGGTGTTGCAAATGCTGTTATAGAAAAGATCATTATAGAAGCCACAGCATAAGAAGATATTCAAGCAATGGCCTCAGAAAAATGACAAAGAAACATGCAGAGGTTTGGGTTATCATATTTCAGGCGAAGAAACTAGTACGAAAGCTATGAAGAGGAGACAAGAGTGGCATGTTGGGAAAAGATGGGATGTCCTGTAAGTGCAAGATGACTGGCAAATGAAATTCCACTCCGTAGTTTTTAATACTCTCTGCTCTAATGACTCATTTCTTTTCCCTTGCTAGATTTGACCCTTCACTGAAAATATTGTCCAATATGCTTCATATTCCTCTTAGAATTTAGTCATTTGTAAATGTGGTGTTTTCTATGATGTGATTCACATCATTGATTACATTGTCAAATGTAACACTGGCCAAGTCAGACTCCTGAATGATGGCATTAAAAAGTCCTTCCTGCTTCTTAAGAGTTACAATCATCACACATGGGTCATGGAAACAATTGTATTTTCAAGAGCTTTCACATTTTTTAATTAAAGAAATGTTTAAATTTTTGTAATCATATCTCCCCATATAAAATTGAATACTAAAAGAGAATCAGTAAAATCTTTGTGTGAAATTGTATAATATTCATAGCATTTATATATTCAGGCATAAAAGGATATATATTTCAAACTAGGGTGAAATCACTTCTATTTCAGATAGTTAAGTAGAAAGCTCATGAGGTGATTGATTATGAACAGGACTGAAATATGAGGAGGGTAACAATGACTATAAATGGAGGGCAGAACAAGAATCAAAGACACATAGATGGGGAAAAAAACGTACATTCAGTGGTTATAAAGTAGAGCAGTTTGAAGCCAAAATGTCACATAGACAGCTCTGAGGCTAGAAGATATTTTAAGGCTACACTGTCCTTAAAAACAACTATAAGGCATTACAACCTGAAAAAGCAATAAGAAGGTTTTGAGTTGAAATGAACAAAGAAAAGAAAAGAGACAGAGAGAGAGAAAAACCAAAAAGCAGACTCTTAACTATAGAGAACAAATAGATAGTTACTAGGGGGTAGGTGGGAGGGGGGTGGCGGGCAGGATGGGTGAAACAGGTGAGGGGGGATTACAGTACGACTTACCAAGGTTGAGCACTGAGTAATATATAGGATTGTTGAATCACTATATTGTACATTTGAAACTAATATAACACTTGATGTTAACTATACTGGAATTTAAGAAAATAAAGAAAGAAGGTTTTGAGTTGGACTCTGAGGCCATTACTTAATTTTTTTATAGTTAAAAATGTAGATATACAGAAGAGTTTAAAAGGTATAGGTACCAAGATTACAATAATGGGAAGAGTCAATTACTGTCAATTACAATCAAATGAAGAGACAAATGTCACAAATCTGGGAGAGTTAAAAAGTTGTAATCCCAAAAGACCAGTATCTATAGCCCTCCCTAGGTCTTCGTAAATATGAAAGATACTGAATAAATTAATTAATCTGACTGAATTAATTAGTCTTAGTTAAAATGAAAATCAAATAATAAAATGTAATGAGGATAAAATTAAATTTCCATGTAAATAAATCAAAACTACACAAATACATAATGATGAAAGTTTTAAATGTTCAAATTTTAAAATAAATACTTAAGAATCTTCATGTCCTGTGTTCTCTGTGTCAGCCAAATATGTGATATGTCAGCCTGGACAGCTAATGCTTTTTTAGATTTCATTATTATAAATATAGCACACGGATAAAGAAGGTTACAGTCACTCTGGGTATTGGTCATAGAGCATCTGGTAAACCAGATATAGTGTTTCCTCATATCTCTACTTCTTGTAGGATAAAATCTAAAGGCATGTTTAAGGCTTTGTCGAATTTAACTCCAACCGTTACTTGAAGTCACATCGTTAGCAGCTTCCTGCCCTCTAATAATTTATCTGCAAACAGAGCTTTCTTACTCAGGCCTACAGGGGTCAAGATGGGAAAGTAAAAAAGGAGAAGGCAGTGATGAGCAGAATAATGAAGAATACACCTTAGGACACTCACTTTTAGTGGGTAAGCTGTAGGCTGCTGGCTAGCCATTTATGGCTATTACTTTGCAAAGAACCTACTGAGCAGTATTCACCATTTCAGAAGTTGTCTTCTTTTCACTCCTCTGATTATGTTTATAGTTTACTCTTACATAGATTTTAATTATTCTCTCAACATTTATGTTCCAGTAAAAATTAGAGATCCTATGAATATTTGCCCCAGCGCGCCAATCAGAAAACGTCACTCTTGTTATCATGTTACTATAGCAGTTCATAGATATGTTAGCCTGAAGGCTCATAATATTATATTGTATTATTTTTTTAATCTGTTAAAATATTTTCACACTACAGTTACACATACAAATACAGCAAATCAAAACTTAAATTCATGGGTGTCTGGGTGGCTCAGTCCATTGAGTGTCTGACGCTTGATTTCATTTCAGGTCATGATCTCAGGGTCGTGAGATCAGGCTCGCCTGAATGTGGCACCTGCTTAAGATTCTCTCTCCCTCCCTTTTTCTCTCTGTCCCTTATCCACTCATAATCAATTTCTCTCTCTCTCTCTCTGAAACAAAACAAAACCCAAAAAGAACTTAAATTCAATTAAAAATTAAAATAAAAACATCTAATTGTGAATAACCTATAAACAATTATATTCTTCATGGTTTCTTGGTTAGGAGTAAAGACAAAACAGCTTATTTTAATTTTGGAAGTAAAATCAACCTGCCTTAGTAATAAATCATCTAGTGTTGTCTAGGGTTTAGGGATATTGTAGATAACTTTGGGGACTAATCCTTTACTGGTGGTGGTTTTCTTAAAAATGCCCTGGAAGAACACATGTAGGATTGGGTTCAAAGAAATGAGAACAGACCCACCACAGGGTCCCTGCTGAGTTAAAGAGAGAGAGAGAGAGAGAGAGAGAGAGAGAGAGAGAGAGAGAGAATATCATTAGGGTCCTATGGACTTTAAATAAATGGAGGGACTTTAAATGACCTGGGTGTTAAACAGAGGTAGTGGAAGTGAGGTAATGATCAGCTAGAAAAATAGGAGCTTATGATTATAAAGATATGTTAGAGGTAAACCAAGTTTTAATTAACATGGAGCAGTTACAGATAGTGGCAACATCTAAGATGGCGTCTTTGGCTACAGAAAGCTAGCAAGAAGTACCGAGAAACACATAAGGGGTTGAAGACAGAGATTCTGAGATTCTGACGCTATATTGGTCATCCGCATGAGCAATACATCAACAAAGAGAATGGCATAATTTTAAGTAAAGCAGAAATAATGAGCAGGGTGCCAGGAATTTCAATTATTCTGGGGAGTATTGTTAAAAAGTCAGTAGATTACAGCAATGACTAGCGGTAGTGGGTACTGGAGTGGGTTATCATGAGCCTCAAATGAGAAAGTTATTTTACACAGGTGTGGAGGACAAAGACTTTAAAAATTTTAATGAGGAGCTAGGTGAATGCCTAGCCACCTATCCATAAGACTTGGGAAAATGAGTGAACGTATTAGACAGGATTTAAGTGGAAACAGTATCTAGGAACTGAATGAGATTTCTTTCAGTGGGAGGCAAGGGTCAGAAGTGTCAGGATGTAAGAAAACTAACTCCCAAGCAGATATTTTTTAGTATGAAATGGATATTCTAAAATGTACCATGTTACCATTTGGCAAGAAAGAAGCAATGCAATTATAATTATAATTATAATTCTGGTAATAAAAACCAGAAAACACTTTGCAGATAAAAGTACTACAAATGAGAGAGGAATAGCACCTTTCATTCACAGTAGTTGTAGGAATGGCATGAACACTCACATGTTGACATGAAGCTGGCCTCAAATTCCCAAAGAAGCATGGTCAAATTAGAATGTAATCCAGAACAGATTTTGTAATATCTCAGTGAAAAAGTTAGGATGCTGTGATTTTGGATAGGCTGACAGTAGAAATCATTTATTATTCTAAATGTTCTCCATACTAGATGAGCCACTTTTAGTAATGATTTCATGCTTGCAACTTTTTATAATTTTTAAATGTAAGAATATATCAAGATACTGTCTTGAGCCATTCATCTTCTCAAAAAGTCTTTATAAGAGATAATTTCCCTATTGATTCAGTATGCTCATGGCCTTGCGATAAAGTAAGTTCTTTATAACATGAACACAAATAAAAAGAAACAATGTTCGGTTTTGTACCTGCAAATTAGGTCCTAGAAGCTCATGGCATTCCAACAGAGAGATTTCACAGCATCTTTAATTTGCCACTATAAACACATGGAAG
The DNA here is from genome assembly GCF_022837055.1 of Prionailurus viverrinus. Taxonomy (NCBI): domain Eukaryota; kingdom Metazoa; phylum Chordata; class Mammalia; order Carnivora; family Felidae; genus Prionailurus; species Prionailurus viverrinus. The sequence continues at coordinate 40,347,199 of NC_062561.1, forward strand.
GGAACAAAGACACAGAAGACACTGATGTCATACCTGCCCTATGATCAGGAGGCACATTAGCTGGGGTTTTTTTTTTTTTTTTGGATTTATTTCCCCTCCTATTTCTATATAATTCCCATGAAATATCTAGTGGCAAAAAGCTATGATCCAAGATCATCTGAGCTTCAACTACTCTGGCTTATAGAGGTGTATACGTTTTCAATGGTGTGAGGTGCTTATAATTAGGATATTCATTCATTACATTCACAATCTCAATTTCCAACAATTTTGTTGCTTATCTTGCACTCTCAAATGGGGCCTATTTTAGACAACTATCTGATCAGCCTACTCATAAAACCACCATTCTCAGTTCCTCTGCCTTCAAATGAGAATCAAATCAAATTGATTTTAATTTATCTACACAATTTTAGTTGTTACCAAAAATGAAGGATAGAAAGAGGATTGTGGTTAAGACTAGTAGGCACTTGGGGCACCCGGGTGGCTCAGTCGGTTGAGTGTCGGACTTCAGTCAGGTCATGATCTCATGGTTTGTGAGTCTGAGCTCTGCGGCTGACAGCTTGGAGCCTGGAACCTGCTTTGGGTTCTATGTCTCCCTCTCTGCCTTTTCCCTGCTCATGCTCTCTCTCAAAAACAAAATAAATATTAAAAAAATTAAAAAAAAAGACTGGTAGGCATTTGAATAAATAGGCATGGAAGCAACAGTGATAAATTATGGGAGAGAGGAATCAAATTCTTGACACTCAGAAGGGTAGTGATTAGGAAAGAACTATACTGGGGTGACTTGGTGGTAATAAGGCCTGCCCTGCTTAGTTAGTGCAAAAAATGTCACAATAGTATTGACCATCTGCTATTTCAGAAAACTGAGTACACCTGTGATGAAACTACTAAAAATTAAATTGTTGAAGGAAATAATACATTTATATTTGTATTGATATTTTCTACATAGAGCATACTTTGTACTAATTCACACTCCCGCTATTCTCTGAAGTCTTTGCTGAGGAATATTTAATCAGTTTGCTTTTTGTCAATTTGATAGAGAAAAATGGCTTTGATTTTAGTTTGAATTTAGCTTTCCATGAGTGAAATTTAGTATCTTTTCAAAGGTTTAAGATTCATTAAAAAAAATTATTTTTGTTACAGTCCTTGTATATTTCTAGTTGTGTCTTTATTCCAATTTTCTGATGGGGTTTAGGATATATTTCACTCATTTTCATAAACTCTTTAGAGAATACAGTCAGTTGGTAATACTTTGATTATTTTTATTCACTTCTAAATATTTTGTTTACTTTGGCAGTATTTTTTTTTTTTTTTTTTTTTTTTTTAAATATTTTTTTCAACGTTTATTTATTTTTGGGACAGAGAGAGACAGAGCATGAACGGGGGAGGGGCAGAGAGAGAGGGAGACACAGAATCGGAAACAGGCTCCAGGCTCTGAGCCATCAGCCCAGAGCCTGACGCGGGGCTCGAACTCACGGACCGCAAGATCGTGACCTGGCTGAAGTCGGACGCTTAACCGACTGCGCCACCCAGGCGCCCCTCTTTGGCAGTATTTTTTAAGTGCTTTAGAGTTTTCAGTAATACTAACAAAAATTGTTTTAAAAATTATAAAGATTTTTTTATAAATACTTTGCCATTTTTTTAATACTACCATTATGTCAGATATATTCTTTTTAATTAAATTGTTGACCCACCTAAATTTTTTTTGTTTTTATTGAGACATAATTGACATACATTATATCGGTTTCGGATGTAAAAATAATGATTCAATATTTGTATATATTGTGAAATGATTACCACAATAAGTCTAGTTAACATCTGTCACCACACATAGTTACAAATTTTTTTTCTTGTGATAAGAACTTTTAAGATTTACTCTCTTAGCAACTTTCAAATATGGAATATAGTATTATCGACTATATTCTCCATACTATACATTATATCTCCATTACTAACTTATTTTAGCTAACATACAGTGTAGTATTGGTTTCCGGGGTAGACTCCAGTGATTCATCACTTACATACAACACCCAGTGCTCATCCTGACAAGTGCCCTTCACCCCATGCCCCCACCACCTCACCTCCAGCAACCTTCAGTTTGTTCTCTGTATTTAGGAGTCTCCTATGGTTTGCCTCCCTCTCTGTTCTTATTTTTCCTTCCCTTCTCCTATGTTCATATGTTTTGTTTCTTAAATTCCACATATGGGTGAAATCATATGATATTTGTCTATCTCTGACTGGTTTATTTCACTTAGCATAATACACTCAAGTTCTATTCACATTGTTGCAAATGGCAAAATTTCATTCTTCTTCTGTGCCAAGTAGTATTCCATTGTATATATACCACATCTTCTTTATCTAGTCATCAATTAATGGGTATTTGGGCTCTTTCCACGATTTGGCTATTGTTGACAGTGCTGCTATAAACATTGGGGTGCATGTGCCCCTTGGAATCAGTGGTTTTGTATCCTTTGGATACATACCTAGAAGTGCAGTTTCTGGGTCATATGGTAGTTCTGTTTTTAATTTTTTGAGAAACCTCCATACTGTTTTCAAGACTGGCTGCACCAGTTTGCATTCCCACCAACAGCGTACAAGTATTCCTCTTTTTCCGCATCCTCGCCAAAATCAACAAAAACAGGTCAACACCATGACATATCATAGAGGTTAAACTTTGTGGAGTTTATTTCTTCTGTAGGGTTATCCAGATACCTGAAACACATTTCTTGAATGACCCATCTTTTCGTTAACAACTCTTCTTAATTAAAAGATTCTTCCTAATCAGCAGTGTTTTTCAGTCTTTTTTTAGTGAAGAGTATGGGAAGTTGGGAAAAACAGGACAAACAAAACAAAAATAAAAACAAAACCAAGTATTCAAATAATGGCTGCCTCTTATAATTTGTTTAGACAAGAGCAAATTAATTAACCTCTTCCAACATCTGCTTTCTCTCCTTAAATTGCAGGTCGTGTTGGTTACCATTACTTCTTAACATGGTGAGGTCTAAATTAGATACCATTTTTATGAGCTGCTTTATACTTTGCATGTTGTAAACTTTTCAGGAGTGCTAGGTCTTGTTGTTTCACTAATTATGCTACCAGTGTACTGACCAGTAGGATCCCCAACAAGAAGACTCATCACTTGAGAACTTGATACAAGTGTAAAAATAGTGGCCTCAACCCAAACTGCTGCAAGTAAAGTTTGAGAAGCACTGTTCCACACCATTAGATTGAATTAATTGACAGCTACCTAAGGAAAGGAATCTATTTAGAAAGGAAAGGTACATGTAGTTCAAGGAGAAAGACTCTGTTACAAGTTGTAACCAAGTACCTAAAATGTTTTGCCTTCTTCACAATTTTGCCTAGGGTTACGGTGTTTACATCAGTGTTTTCACAAGGAGGATTTGTCAGTCTGATGGAAAATGATCACAAAGATTGTATAGGAGTTGTAAGATGAACTAGCTCTATCTTTCCAGCAGGGTGGATAGCCAGATATAAATGAGCCTCTGCATTAGCTGTTAATCTTAGGTAACTTAATTGGTGTTAGGTATCACTTGTCTCTTATTTACATGTCTAAATTTGTTCTCGGATTATACCTGCTTTTTTTCCTGCTTGATTTTTTCTGTCTCCTAAACATTCAGGGATTTACGTTTTAAATGTTGCAACTCAAGCATTTATGTATTTTAAAATGCATTCACTATAGTAGTAAAAGCTTACTTATATTTAATAAACAATAGAGCAATTTCAAACAATATAAATTGATGTCATCTTCTCCTTTTATACCTTATTACTGTGGCACAGTGACCTTTAAATTGCAGCTTTGGAGTTATGATGATGTAGATGGTGGTGTCAGTGATATAATTCTTAAGATGTTTAATATCAATTCTCCCCTTCAATGAGCAAACTCTATATTGGGAAATGAATAAAAGTAGAGTTCAAAGCATAAGTACAATGGCTCAGTCATACTAGTACTCATATGGTCAGTTGGCTAGTAGGTAATAGGCAGGAATAGATGATACTGGGGAAATTCAGATCTTCAGTTGTTGAACTGAATAACTCCCCAAATTCCAAATGTGACTGCTTCTAGAAAACCTGCATTTGTATTGATGATAAATCAACAAGTACATTTTTCTTATTCTTGTACAAACCAACATCAGGAATATTCTAATATTTGGTAAATCTGAAATACAGATTCAAAAACCTCACAGTATTAGAAGAACTTAAATTGAGAATTTGCTTTGTCTGCAAATATAGAAAAGCTATTAGGTTTAAGAATGTGATGGGAAATATATGATTAAAAACTTCATATATTGAGGTGTCTGGGTTGCTCAGTCAGCTGAGCATCCGACTTCAGCTCAGGTCCTAATCTTGTGGTTCGTGAGTTCAAGCCCCAAGCCAGACTCGCTGCTCTCAGCCTGTCAGAACAGAGCCCGCTTCAGATCCTCTGTCCCCCTGGTTTCTCTGCCCCTCCTCTGCTTGCCCTCTCTCTCTCAAAGAATAAAGAAAATACTAAAACAAACAAACAAACAAATAAATCTTCATATATTTAGATACATCTGTATTCTAGCACTTAGATTATTAGATAGAATATAGCAGAATCTAAATAAATATTACATTATCTATCAATAATTTTCTATGGTTTTCATTTACTTATACAAGTTTAGTTGATACTAAACAATGAATGGTAGAAAGAAGATTGTGGTTAAGGCTGGTGTGCCCTTGAATAAATAACCATGGCAGTAGTCACAATGAGAAATGATGCTACAGAGGAAGGATTTGTTTTTCTGAAGTTTCACATTATCTTGCAACTTGAAAACTGTCTGTAACTTCAGAACACTTATACTGAGGCAAAACTGACTTGGAAAAATTAGTTTGTGGATGCTATCAACAACAGCAAATTAAAGTACAAAATGATCAAAGGGGCAGAAATTATCAAGTTAAAATAAGACAGTCTGAACTAGGCTAAAAACTGTTGCATCTGATTTTGAGGGTACATGACTAGGAGTTTTGAGGTTAAAATTAATGCCCTGACTTCTTTGGAAAAACTTCCTAAGAAATAGTGTCAGCTGCTAGAGAAAAAAGTAAAGTAGGTCATCGGTCAGGGAAAAAAAGATTTTTACAGAAACTGAACTGTAGTATGAGAACAGTCTCATTGGTCAATTTGAAGTTTAAAAAATTCTTTCAAAAAGATTGGATTTATCAATAATACTTAGGTTTTTTTTGTTTTGTTTTTGTTTATTCCCCCCCCCCCTCCCCGATGGATAGAGCTCTCTTTTGGGAGCCTGGCTAGAAATAATTGATATAACATGCCCTACTGACTAGAGAACTATAATAGAAACTTCTTATAAAATTAAAGAAGATATGATCTTTATCAACCTCTTGCATCAAGTTCAACATAAGATGTAGGAGGTTTTTATTCTTAAATAGCACTCTACCCCTCCAATAAGCAATGATTTATACAAATGATTTAATGTGTCTGACTGCTTGACTCCTAGAAATAGAGTGCCAATAAAATCCATTACTTAAATTTTCATTAGTCTTTGACCATAGAACTGAAATTAATTTGCTCCCAGAGTACAAGATATAGTCTTTACATTTGATTCCATGTAATTTTGTCTTAGCATTTAATTATTCTTTTCAAATACATAGCAGTTAGATGAAAAATGTCTTGTTGATTCCCTTTAACGGTAAAATTCAGAGAAACTTGTGCTTGATGTGTAATTGAATCTTATTAGACTAAACATAGATAGTAAGAGGGTTTTTTTTGATTTTTAAAGCCAAGAAAATGAAGTTGTTTTTTTTTTTTAAAAAAAAGCTTAAAACAAAATAGAAAGATGTCAGCTTTTTGGTTCTCTTTTGTTTCTTTCATCATATTTTGGTTACATAAGAATATAAATATCTGATTTAATGTCAACTTCTCTTGAGATAAACTTTTCCACACTGAGAAAATAAAAGTAAAACGGGGGCACCTGGGTGGCGCAGTCGGTTAAGCGTCCGACTTCAGCCAGGTCACGATCTCGCGGTCCGTGAGTTCGAGCCCCGCGTCGGGCTCTGGGCTGATGGCTCAGAGCCTGGAGCCTGTTTCCGATTCTGTGTGTCTCCCTCTCTCTCTGCCCCTCCCCCGTTCATGCTCTGTCTCTCTCTGTCCCAAAAATAAATAAACGTTGAAAAAAAATTTTTAATAAAAAAAAAAAGTAAAACAAACAAAAAACAATAAAAACCTGTAATATTTATTAATCACTTAACACTTAAAAATTCAGAGTTAGGTCTTAGAGGAAAGAGAACATCTCTTTGATATTTGATCACATAACTACTAAACCTATTCCTATTATATGCTCTCAAATAGAAATTAGCAAATATTATGCATTAAATGACTATATTTGCCTTTTGAGAAAAAATACACTATTTAAAAAGTAGTTTTCACTAATTTGATTAAAAATAAATTTGTTGCCAAATGCATTTTTTTGTTTATTTTTGTCATTATTTGTTTGTTTTAGTTTGTATCTCCATATTAGTGGCTGTGGTCACAAAAGATTCCATTTCTGTAATATTGTTAGTGATTACTCACACATTTTACATGAAAACAACATAAAACAATTTTCACATTCTCCTTTCTATTCAAGTTATATGAAAAAAAATTTTTATCAGATACTCTTTCTTCTACCATATCATTTCTTACAGGTTAATTAAAAATAGCTCTTTTCTCAAGATGTTTAAAATAGTCCCTTTTGTCTCAAACATTTTGCATAAAAAGATCTCCTAATTTATGTCTGTCATAGAAACAAAGTCTGGTGGTTGCAATGAGGCATTGACAATTTCCTTAGCAATAGCCTGAATCAGCACCTACAGTAGACACTAGGTTGGTTTTACTACATGTAATAGTAGTCAAGTGTGAGTGTGTTCACTCACTGTGAGATCTTGCTAATATTTTTTTGCTTAATTTGGGAAACGTTCGCCCAAACTGGTACTTGGCAGAAGGATGGAAGCTAATCTGGACTCAGGATCGGGGGACACGGTAGTTATCCCGTTGACACTGCCTTGGCCAGAAAGCAATATTACTGCTGCTTTTAAGATCATACTAAGCATGTCTACAGCAGCAAACACTCCCTGCACACAGAGCTCAAACCACTTACACTCTACATAAAAATCCAGAGATATATCAAATACCTATTCATACTTGATGCCTCTGCTACCATAAAATAATACAGAATTATGATACACAGAATACTGAGAAAAAGTGAATAAAGACTTCTGAGAGGATATACTACTGGAATCATATTGAAAAACAGATATTAGTTATATCATGGTGAGAGGTGTTGTGAGGCAACAGCCTAACAAAGACACATAGATCAGAAAGATGGTGTGGGAATTGTAATGGAAGGTGATTAGGCTCTAAGACCATAAGTGATGAAGTGAGACTGACAATGTGGGCAGGTGTCAGAATGCAAAACTTGAAGGGAAGTCTCTGTTGGGTTAAGAAACTGAAATTTCACATGAGATAAGGGTTAACTGCAGAATTTTATTTGAAATGTGCCAGAATCAGATTTGTTTTTGAGGTGGCTAACTCAGCAGTTACAAAGAAAATCTATGATGAAAAACATAATGCAGGCAACAAAGAAAATTAAGCCTTTTTTTTAGTTATCCAATTAAGAAAAGTAAATTTCCTGATGTAGGACACTGAAAGAAGTATTAAGGTGCCTTGGATATAGAAAATTCTCAAAGATTGATTGGACTCTGTGAATATAATAGTGAGGAGGGTCCAACGTAAGTGTCAGTTTTCTCTCCTGAATAACTGGATTGACGGAGGTATCTCCAATCAAGATATAGAGTAGGGAAAAGTTAAGAAGAAAATGTGAAAACTAGGTTTGTAAATGTTCATTATAAGGTGCACATGAAAAATCCAGATATAAATATCCAGAAGCCAATCAAATACATATGTCTGTGGTTCAGGAAATGGTTACGGGCTTGACTTCTGAATTGAGACATCAGTAGGGTGTAGGTGGTGGTTGAAACAAATGAGAATGGGTAAGATCACCTGAGAAAATATATTGCATAAGAACAGTGAGTTAAAAATAAAACCCTAAGTGGGGCGCCTGGGTGGCGCAGTCAGTTAAGCATCCGACATCGGCCAGGTCACGATCTCGCAGTCCGTGAGTTCGAGCCCCGCGTCGGGCTCTGGGCTGATGGCTCGGAGCCTGGAGCCTGTTTCCGATTCTGTGTCTCCCTCTCTCTCTGCCCCTCCCCCGTTCATGCTCTGTCTCTCTCTGTCCCAAAAATAAACATTTAAAAAAAATAAAAAATAAAAAAAAAAATAAAACCCTAAGTAATAGCATTATTTAATGGGTCATAAGAGAAAAAAGAATCTCATCAAGATAAATTGAGGAGTGAACCAAAAACATCTCAGGAGAAGGGAGATAGTTTGGGAACATTAATAGTCATGGGAGTAGAGATTTATTAAGTGAGCATTCACTAGTACAGCAGAGGACACAAGATAAAAAGTCCTGACAATATTAGGATGTTACTGTCAAACATATTAAATAGATGAAAACTCAATATAGTTGGCAGATGACTTACTGGGAAGTAAGGATGGGAAAGAGCATGTGTGTACTACTCTTTCAAGAAATTTGGGGAAAGGAAACAGGAGTAGATTGGATCTACAACTTAATGCAGCATCCAAGCAGAAAAATGAATTAATAATGGATGAACCAAGAGTGAGTAAGCATAAAACAGGAAAGACGATGGGCATATCAGAAAGATACAGGACCAACAGGGAGCTACAAATACAGAATCATTTTGTGAGATTTCTGAAAATAAAACCAAAGGCATATGCTCTATTCAGTTTATTTAAACTTTTGTATCTTTTATTTATGATGTCATATACCCACATAGCAGTTCTTGGAGGCAAACTCATCTACTGTATATTCATTCAGAGTTATAGTTTTGACCAATAAATCTAACCTTAATCAGAAATATAATGAAATAGAAAATGTATATTTAATTCTAATTATCTCTAAGCAATTCTTTGAAATGTGGAACAAGAAGAGATGAGCCATAAAAACGTGTTGGAAGAAAATTCACCCTTATCTTCCTTTATGGAATTCATAAATTGGTGAGATGTTTTGCATCAAAAAATTAGTAGACTATTACTTGAGTTCATATAAATATTAAATAGACCTGCTGATATATTGTATCCAAGTTTGACTAGCAGCTTCACATCCCTTTTAGTCTTTCCACTCCTGGCTGCACTAACACCTGTTCTGCTCAATTCTGAAATAAAACGTACATCAGATTTTCTTAGTGGATTGTAAACATGTTCAAAGGCAGTCCAGGGTGAGGATGTGTGCATGGTGCAAATTGCTTTTTAATATTTCTAGACATATAAACCTCCCCCTAGCCATCCTCCTCACACAACTTCATATTAACCTAATGATCTGTCTATAACGAATTGTCGAACTGCATTTTGCTGCCAAACTGTTTTACAGTTAAGCTGTTGCTTTGTGCTTGCCCCTTTTTGTTCAGCCAAACAATTTGCGACTCAGATCCATGGCCCAGTAAAAAGTAATACACAGGGATTTGGAATGGATGTAATCATGTACACAGCAAGACAAATACCATCAATTTATTTCCAGTGTATTCCACTATGCATATTTTGTATTTAGTAGTAGAATTATAGCTTTATCGAGGAAACAAAATATAAAGAGATTTATTTTGTTGTTGCTTACCATTCAAAAATAATATTCGTGAGTATATCATGATAATTCACAAATATGTTGAATAGCATTTCTGTGTTCAAGAAATGTTTCAGAACTCTTAATTCTACTGTTGTATGAATAGCTTATAATTAAGGAATAATAATGTTTGTCATCTATGTACCCCAGATTTAATTTTCAACTTTGATTTAAGTGGCATTTGGCCACGGAAAGAATATAGTATTCCTCCTGTGAGAAGAAATACTATGAGCCACAGATGCAATGCTACAGTTGCACAGTAAAATATAGGCAATGAAATTACTTGCATTTTTTTCCAGCAGCCTTCAAAGTTTTATGAGTTTCTGATTCTTAAGAGCACTATAGCCATTCAATTATTATGCACTTCATTCATTATTACGTTAACTTCCTCTAGCTCTTAACCATCTAGAATTTCATATTAAATCGTGTTTAAGTTAACTGTTCTTTCCTTTTTATGTTTATTTTTGAGAGACAGAACGTGAGCAGGGGAGGGAGACACAGAATCTGAAGCAGCCTCCAGGCTCTGAACTGTCAGCACCAGAGCCCGATGTGGGGCCCAAACTCAGGAACCATGAGATCATGACCTGAGCTGAAGTTGAACACTTAACCAACTGAGCCACTCAGGCACCCCTAAGTTAACTATTATTACTTATGTTTAAAATTATTTTAACCCAGATTTGGATGCACATACAGTTTTCAGTTTCTTAAGGCTTTTAAAAAATATATTGTCCTTGAATTTTTCCCAATAATTATGACAAGATTGAATTGGCTGGTTATACTTTCATGATTTGGGTGATTTCTGAAAAGGCTTCTATCAGAAAATATAGTATCAATTTTCAGAGGGCTTGTTTCACTTATTTATTCCTTAGGTTGATACATTTTTAATGAGGGGTTAATTTGTTCTTGGCTCTGTGTTAAAACACATTTACTATTCTCAAGTTGCTAATTCTTTAAAAAGGTTCTTCTCCAGTGCTGAAACTCAAAACAGTATGGAAACCAATTTGACAATAAATTTCATATTAATAAAAAAAAAGAAAAGAAAAAAATGGCCAAGAAAAGAAAAAAAAGTGCCAACTTTAACATATATATGTGATAATGTGAATACAATACATAAGTAAAGCATTTAATTATAATCTTTTTTTTTTTTGAGGAAGAGAGAGAGAACACACGTGAGCAGGGAAGGGGCAGAGAAGAGCGAGAGGGGAGAGAGAACCTTAAGTAGGCTCCACATCCAGCCCAGAGCCTGATATAGGGCTCAACTAGGAGATCATGATGACTTGAGCCAAAATCAAGAGTTGGATACATAACTGACTGAGCCACCCAAGTGCCCCAAATATAAAGAGATTTATTTTATGTTTTTAACTTTTCTCTATAAGCAGAAAGTGTTTTCAAGAGCCCTTTGTTTGACAACACCAAACTAATATTTCAATGAGTTTCCCCCTCATCAGTTGATTTTTTTTCTGATTAACAAGTTAACGATTAATTTGCTAATCAGAAAATTCCACAACATTCCTTTATTTCTTTCCACTATTTTGTCTGTAACACTAACACTGTCGATAAATCTCCACTCATCAAACTTCCTTCTCTTCATACCTATAACCCTGAACTAACCTTTGATTTTTTTTTCTTTTTGTTCTCATTCATTTCCTCAGCCAGTTGGTCAGTCTGTGAATAACAAGAGATAATCAGAAATAAACAGTGGCCTCAAGGGATTCAAAGAAATATAATGCAATTTCCCAAAACTCTTTCTTTCTATTTATTTAATGAGAAATGGCATCCATTTCCACACCTCAAATTCTTAAAGGCTCTCAAATACTTCTCTGTGGTTTCAAATTCTACCTGAAGTTCTAAGAGCCCCAACTCTTGACTCTTGACAAAAACACTGACTACTTGAGACATGAGTCATGGGCTAGGAACTTGCTGAAGCTTTAGTCAAATCCCATAGTATCTTAGTCCTCTTTTTCTCAGCCAAATAAAAGAGAATTTGGACTAGATTACCATTGAGATCGTTTATAAATCTAATATTCTCTAATGCCACAACTGACTTCAACCTGAATGTCCCAAACATGTCATCTCCTTTCACTATAAATTAGTTTCCTCTCATAAATTCTCTGTCAGGTAAGATTGCCATGATTTTCATTATATATACAGTTTATCTCTTTCTTGTTCTTTCCTAATCATGAAATCTAACTTGTTGCCTGAATGAAGGAATCAGGGATTCTATCACCTTTATCATTTTGGGCATAATTCAAGATGTCATTCAAGAAAAAAAACAAAAAATATATTTATTGTGGGGCACCTGGGTGGCTCAGTCGGTTGGGCATCTGACTCTGGCTCAGGTCATGATCTCACAGTTCGTGAGTTAGAGCCCCACGTCGGGCTCTGTGCTGACAGCTCAGAGCTTGGAGCCTGCTTTGGATTCTGTGTCTCCCTCTCTCTCTGCCCCTTCCCTACTCATGCTCTGTCTCTCTCTCTCAAAAATGAATAAACGTTAAAAAATTTTTTTAAATATATTTGAGTGATATATATGAGGATTTCCAGATTAGAGTTGTATTTAATATGTTATAGTGTTCAAGGAATGAAAATTGGCTAATGGTTTCAGTTATCTCAGAAAAAAAAATTGGGGTGTTCAACTTTCCTAGGGTTATTTTAAGCATACAATTCTCTAACTTAGTATATATAAAATGAGTTTAAGTCTGGAAAGAAAGGCCTGATAAGAAATGGGGATGAAAAACAATGTAGAAGCAAGATACTGAAGGACTTTATATATCATATTAAGTGTTTTGAACTTTTTTTTAAAAGCAAGGTATACCCGGTGAACTAATTTACATTAAATTGTGATGATCATCTTCATTATAAAAGATCAAATTTTGCATCAACTAAAAATTGAATTGAAGAGAAATAACTGGAAGTAGAAGAACACTTATGAAATTTTGCTGAAACTTAGATATAAGATGATGAAAGCCTATCCAAGGCCAAGTTAGGAGAAGTAAACAAAAAGATATTACTGGAGAATTTAAGGATCTATAATTGACAGGCATTTTTATACCAAATTTTATATAGGAAATAATGTAGACAAGAATCAAGGATGACAACAGTGTTATGGTTTAAGCAGTATTATGGTGGATTATTGTGTTTCTCACAGTATTGGAAAGTTGATGAAGAAGAGCTATTATTGGAGAAATAACTTGCTTGTAGATTTGAACTGTATATGTATGGTATGTGTAATATAGAACTGGAATAGGTAGCTGGCTTCAAGGTTGTTCTCCATGTCCACTCAAGACTTACAAAAGGGTATTACCTTGACTCCAAAACCAGAAAAACCTTGCTACAAAGGAGAACCACAGACCAATTTCCCTGATGAACACGGATGCAATAATTCTCAACAAGATATTAGCCAACCGGGTACAGCAATACATTAAAAGAATTATTCACCATGACCAAGTGGGATTTATACCTGGGATGCAGGCCTGGTTAAATACCAACAAATCAATCAATGTGACACATCACATCAATAAAAGAAAGGACAAGAACCACATGATCCTCTAACAGATGCAGAGAAAGCATTTGACAAAATGCAACATCCTTTCTTGATAAAAACCCTCAAGACAGTAGACATAGAATGATCATATCTCAAGATCATAAAAGCCACATATGAGAGATCCACCGCTAATATCATCCTCAATGGGGAAAACCTGAGAGCTTTCCCCCTAAGGTCAGGAATATGACAGGGATGTCCACTCTTGCCACTGTCACTCAAGATAGTAGTGGAAGTCCTAGCCTCAGCAATCAGACAACACAAAGGAATAAGAGGCATCCAAATCAGCAAGGAGGAAGTCGAATTTTCACTCTTTGCAGATGACATGATACTCTATAGGGAAAACCCAAAACATTCCACCAAAAAACTGTTAGAACTGATCTATAAACTCAGCAAAGTCACAGGATATAAAATCAATGCACAGAAATCAGTTGTGTTTCTATACACCAATAATGAAGCAACATAAAGAGAAACCAAGGAATTGATCCCATTTACAATTGCACCAAAACCCATAAAATACCTAGGAATACCTGACCAAAGAGGTGAAAAATCTATATACTGAAAATTATAGAAAGCTTATGAAAAAAATTGAAAAACACACACGCAAAAGGAAAAATATTCCATGCTCATGGATTGGAAGAACAAATATTGTTACAATGTTGATCCTACCCAAAGCAACATACATATTCAATGCAATCCCTATCAAAATAATCCCAGCATTCTTCACAGAGCTGGAACAAACAATCCTAAAATTTGTATGGAACCAGAAAAGCCCCCGAATAGCCAACGCAATCCTGAAAAAGAAAACCAAAGCTGGAGGCATCACAAGCCTTGACTTTAAGATGTATTACAAAGCTGTAATCATCAAGACAGTATGGTACTGGCATGAAAACAGACACTCAGATCAATGGAAAAAAATAGAGAACCTAGAAATGGACCCACAAACGTATGGCCAACTATCTTTGACAAAGCAAGAAAGAATATCCAATGGAATAAAGACAGTCTCTTTAGCAAATGACTATAATACAGTTATTTAGCAAATAACCCAGTGGTTATTGGTGTTGGGAAAACTGGATAGTGACATGCAGAAGAATGAAACTAGACCACTTTCTTATACCACACACAAAAATAAAATGAAAATGGATGAAAGACCTAAACATAAGACAGAAAGTCATCAAAACCCTAGAGAAGAAAGCAGGGAACAACCTCTTTGACCTTGGCTGCTGCAACTTCTTACTCAACACGTCTCCAGGGGCAAGGGAAACAAAAGCAAAAATGAACTATTGGGACCTCATCAAGATAAAAACTTCTGCACAGCAAAAGAAACAATCAACAAAACTAAAAGGCAACTGACCAAATGGGAGAAGATATTTGCAAATGACATATCAGATAATGGGCTAGTATCCAAAATCTATAAAGAACTTATCAAACTCAACATCCAAAAAACAAATAACCCAGTGAAGTAATGGGCCAAAAACATGAATAGACACTTCTCCAAAGAAGATATTCCAGATGGCTAACAGACATATGAAAAAAATCTTCAACATCACTCACCCCCACAGAAATACAAATCAAAACCACAATGAGATACCACCTGACACCAGTCAGAATGGTTAAAATGAACAACTCAGGCAACAACAGATGTTGGCAAGGATGCAGAGAAAGAGGATTTCTTTTGCACTGCTGGTGGCAATGCAAACTGGTGCGGCCACTCTGGAAAACAGTATGGAGGTTCCTCAAAAAATTAAAAATAGAATTACCCTATGATCCAGCAATTGCACTCGTAGGTATTTATCCAAGGGATACAGATGTACAATTTCAGAGGGGCACATGGATCTCAATGTTTATAGCAGTGCTATTGACAATAGCCAAAGTAAGAAAAGAGCCCAAATGTCCATAGACAGATGAATGGATAAAGAAGATGTGGTATATATGTACAATGGAGTATTAGCAACCAAAAATAATGAAATCTTGCCATTTGCAACAACGTGGATCGAACTAGAGGGGATTATGCTAAGCGAAATTAGTCAGTCAGAGAAAGGCAAATATCATGACTTCACTCAAATGTGGAACTTAAGATACAAAACAGATGAACATAAGGGAAGGGAAGCAAAAATAATATAAAAACAGGGAGGGGGACAAATCATAAGAGACTCTTAAATATAGAGAACAAACTCAGGGTTGCTGGAGGGGTTGTGGATGGGGGGTTGGGCTAAATGGGTAATGGACATTAAGAAGGGCACTTGTTGGGATGAGTACTGGGTGTTAAATATACAGGATGAATCACTGGACTCTACTCCTGAAATCATTATTGTACTATATGCTAACTAAATTGGATGTAAATGAAAAAAAAAAAGAAAAACCTGTAAACAAATAGTAAACTTTATTTAAAAAAAAAAAGTTACAAAAGGGCAAAGGAGAAGCCAAGTGGTCTGAATTGAGGCCCCCACCTCTACTTCAATAAGAAGAGCTGCATTTTTATCTGTTAGATTTCCACGAAGTTTTTCCTATGTACAAATGTTTCCAGGGCTTTAATAAAGTCAAATGAGATAACAAGTTGACAAGTTGTGACTTTCCTGCAAATATTAATATTTTTATATTAACAGAAGAAAGAATTTTTTTAAAAAATAAGTTCTTCAGAGAGTCTCATGGCTCAGTCAGTTGAGTATCCTGACTCTTAATTTGGCTCAGGTCATGATCTCACCATCGAGGAATTCAGCCCTGCACTGGGCTCTGGAGTGGGTGTATCGTTTAAGATTGTCTCTCTCCCTCTCCCTCTGTCCTTCCCCTGCTCATGCTCTCTGTCAAAAAATAATAAATAAATAAATAAATAAATAAATAAGTAAATAAATAAATAAATAAATTTTCTGACTTGTGATCCAATAATCTCAACTTTATCCACATATATTATGTTTTAGAGAACTAAAGATCTATACTTGAGTACTATGATATAACTATAGAAATAGGTCACTGCCAGAAAATCTATGTCACAGATTGAGAAACTTTTTCTATAAAGACTCAGGAAAGGTACAAACTTTCAGTTATAAAATAAATGTTTTGGGAAGGTAATATATAGCATGACAATTATAGTTAATAATACCACAATGCAACTTGTGGGAAAAAAAATATATATGTATATATTTTTTTTACATCATGGATATGAGCCAAATTCTAAAAATCCCCTCCCCTTCCAACCAATAATACCGCAATGAAACTTGCTGAGAGAGTAAATCTTAAAAGTTCTCATCATAAGAAAAATAATTTTGTAACTATGTGTGGTGAAGAGTGTTAACTCTACTTGCTGTGGTGATCACATCATAGTATATACAAATATAGAATCATTGTTGTCCACCTAAAACTAAAATAATGTTACATGTAAATTATACCTCAATAAAATGTCAAATTATAGATATTTTAGATTTTTTCAAGCCAGGTGGTGTTTTCACAACTACTCAAATCTGCTGCTTGTAAAGCTTTTAAGGCATCCATAAAGAATACACAAGTAGGGGCGTCTGGGTGGCTCAGTCAGTTAAGCAGCCAACTTCGGCGCAGGTCATGATCTCATGTCCGTGAGTTCGAGCCCCGCGTCGGGCTCTGTGCTGACAGCTCGGAGCCTGGAGCCTGTTTCAGATTCTGTGTCTCCCTCTCTCTGACCCTCCCCATTCATGCTCTGTCTCTCTCTGTCTCAAAAATAAATGTTAAAAAAAAAAATTATAAAAAAAAAGAGTACACAAGCAAATGGGTGTGGCTTTGTTCCAAAAAAAAAAAAATGTATCTACAAAAGTTTTTTATTCACCAGCAAGATTTGGCCCACAGACTAGTCTGCTGACCTGTATACTACATAATTCATTGGCTATAGACTCCTAGAGACTGTAGGTCTCACTTGAGAGTATTTGAAGGTGATAAGAAGTACAAAAGAGATCTCTGCTCTAATCTCTAGAATACTAGAATGCTAAGTCATTTCAATATCACAAAAACAGGTCTGCTCTTTCAAAGAGGACAGCATATGTGATTAGAGAAAAAAAGGGTAATATTGTATTTGCTACCCCAAATTTGTGACCATTATACTTCCTAATCCTAGAAAATCGCCTATCAGATTCCCTGAGAGGTATTAAAACCTTGGTTCACAAATCTTTGGAAGGATAAAGAGAGAATAAATGTCTATAAGCAATTAGTTTGAGAAAAACGAAATAACATATTCTTAATAGATAACTCAGTGGCACAAAAACAGACACATAGACCAATGGAATAGAATAGAAACCCCAGAACTAGACCCACAAACGTATGGCCAACTCATCTTTGACAAAGCAGGAAAGAACATCCAATGGAAAAAAGACAGCCT
Organism: Prionailurus viverrinus; assembly: GCF_022837055.1. Lineage (NCBI taxonomy): Eukaryota > Metazoa > Chordata > Mammalia > Carnivora > Felidae > Prionailurus > Prionailurus viverrinus. The sequence goes on from NC_062561.1 coordinate 40,364,801, forward strand.
CTTTAACAAATGGTGCTGGGAGAACTGGACAGCAACATGCAGAAGGTTGAAACTAGACCACTTTCTCACACCATTCACAAAAATAAACTCAAAATGGATAAAGGACCTAAATGTGAGACAGGAAACCATCAAAACCTTAGAGGAGAAAGCAGGAAAAGACCTCTCTGACCTCAGCCGTAGCAATCTCTTACTCGACACATCCCCAAAGGCAAGGGAATTAAAAGCAAAAGTGAATTACTGGGACCTTATGAAGATAAAAAGCTTCTGCACAGCAAAGGAAACAACCAACAAAACTAAAAGGCAACCAACGGAATGGGAAAAGATATTCGCAAATGACATATCAGACAAAGGGCTAGTATCCAAAATCTATAAAGAGCTCACCAAACTCCACACCTGAAAAACAAATAACCCGGTGAAGAAATGGGAAGAAAACATGAATAGACACTTCTCTAAAGAAGACATCCGGATGGCCAACAGGCACATGAAAAGATGTTCAGCGTCGCTCCTTATCAGGGAAATACAAATCAAAACCACACTCAGGTATCACCTCACGCCAGTCAGAGTGGCCAAAATGAACAAATCCGGAGACTATAGATGCTGGAGAGGATGTGGAGAAACGGGAACCCTCTTGCACTGTTGGTGGGAATGCAAATTGGTGCAGCCGCTCTGGAAAGCAGTGTGGAGGTTCCTCAGAAAATCAAAAATAGACCTACCCTATGACCCAGCAATAGCACTGCTAGGAATTTATCCAAGGGATACAGGAGTATTGATGCATAGGGCCACTTGTACCCCAATGTTCATAGCAGCACTCTCAACAATAGCCAAATTATGGAAAGAGCCTAAATGTCCATCAACTGATGAATGGATAAAGAAATTGTGGTTTATATACACAATGGAGTACTACGTGGCAATGAGAAAAAATGAAATATGGCCTTTTGTAGCAACGTGGATGGAACTGGAGAGTGTGATGCTAAGTGAAATAAGCCATACAGAGAAAGACAGATACCATATGGTTTCACTCTTATGTGGATCCTGAGAAACTTAACAGGAACCCATGGGGGAGGGGAAGGAAAAAAAAAAAAAAGAGGTTAGAAGGGGAGAGAGCCAAAGCATAAGAGACTGTTAAAAACTGAGAACAAACATAGGGTTGATGGGGGGTGGGAGGGAGGAGAGGGTGGGTGATGGGTATTGAGGAGGGCACCTTTTGGGATGAGCACTGGGTGTTGTATGGAAACCAATTTGTCAATAAATTTCATAAAAAAAAATAAAAAAAAATAGATAACTCAGACTCATACTCAATTCTTACATAGGAGTGGGATGAGAGAAATCATCTGTAATTGTACATTTCAGAAGAAATTTGTCTTGAATTCATGAAAATTAAAATTATTTTCGACACTCCAATGAAAGTACTGTGTGTTCTTTACCATGTACCGAAAGATTTAAGTATGTTTAGCCACGTAGTTCTTATTAAAATTCAGCACTTGGTACTTAGCATTCTCTTCTACTACAACAGAGCCATTATACAATGAAAAGAAATATGAGGAGGCTGAGGTATCTCTTCTACACATTTTTTTTTTACGTTTTTTTCTTGCCAGAGAAGTGATTCCTTGGACCTTCTTTATTTGGCTTGCTTGCTCTTTTCTGTTTCCTTTTCAGGACAGTGAATAATGTGTCAAAGTGTGAGGTGCATATGAATTGAACCCAAAAAAAGGAGAGTTATTATTAACATTCAATTGTTACATTGAGCATTGTATTTATTGGATTGGAAGGGGAGGGGATTTTTAGAATTTGGCTCATATCCATGATGTAAAAAAAATATATACATATATATTTTTTCCCACAATACTCTAATATTCTAGACATTGTCTCAGGAATAAAAATGTGTCTTTTGTTGAAACAAAAAGACATCCTTCTAAATTCTCCCATTAAAAATAATCAATATGATTATTATTAAGACCAAAGATAAATTTAAAATGAAAATTGTATGTATGCCATCACTTAATTTAAGGAAATATATATCTTTGAAAGAATGGACAAATTATTTCTGCCCTCACTAAAAATGCTGTTTTGAAGATTAAAACTGTAGCAACTTTAGATATTTTTGTTCTTTTTTAGCAAGTAAGACAAAAATCACCACTGAAAAAGGAAAATGCTAAAACGTCCTCATTTATCACTTGTGAGGGTAAGGTGTATCCTACTGTTATTAAATGTTTAATGTAGCTGTTGGCAAGTGTGTATAATGAGCTTTGTTTCAAGTCTGGGACACTGTTAATATAACTCTTTCTCATTCACCTACTGCAAAGTGTGGAAATTGTCCCTACTCTTTCGAAAATTCATTACAGTATTATTTCCTTACAGTTAAGACCATTTGTGGCATACAGTGGTTTTGAGATTTGTTCAATTTTATTTGCTTTAAATGAAATGGACATTTTCCTTTGTTAAAGAAAATAAAACAACCTCTAGTAAGTTTTGCTGGATTTAAGAAGACTTTGGTTATTAAAGGTCAAGAACATTGAAAGGTACTTCTTATTTGATAAAACTTTGTAGGACCTATTTAAGTCTAACAATTCCCTCCAATGGAATTATATGTTACTTTGTGTCTTATTAAATTCATTTATTTTATTTTCATCATCCTTAGAACCTCTTGATTTAATTCCTTCAAATGAATGCTGTTCCACCAATTCAACTTATAGTCAGATGAAATTAACAAAATACATATTAAGATTTGTAATTGGGAAATGTTAATATGTAAACTTTTAAAGTAGTAAAATATTTTATAGTTATGTGCTTCAGATTAAAGATTCTCAAACTGTAGCATGTGTAAGTATAAATTATGTAGGTTATTTTTTTTTTAAATCTAAGATATCACTCCAAAAGGTTTTTATTCAGGAGACTCAAAAAAACATGCATTTTTATAAAGAAGTCCATGTGATTCTGATGCAAACGGTAAACCAACTGAACAGAGAAGCACACCTAAATAAAGCATTATAAGGAACCCGTTCTGAATATTAAGGACACAGCTATAAAACCTATGCAGAAAAACAGGGAGCAAGGTATTTGCATAAAATTTGTGCTGAATATAAAGGCAGTTTTGAAGAGAACACATATATCTCTTTTGTCAAAAATACATTTCTATTATGATGTTATTATAACACTGATGTTATTACTTTCTAAAACACTTATTAGTAGGAAACAATTTTTTAAAAAATAGTGACCTGTTTTTTAAAGGAAACAAAAGAGAAAAAAATTTGATATTTGAAGTCAACATCCTAAATTAGATTTAACATAATGTCCAGACTTACTCTATATTGAAAATATATACCCTATAGTATATCTATATACTCCTATTGCATAATAGTCACTGGTATCACCTGCTAGAAGTGCAGTCTTTTTAAAAAAAATGTTTATTTTTTTATTTTGGAGAGAGAGAGAGAGAGCGAGAGCGAGAACGAGAGCATGCAAGCAGGGGAAGGGCAGAGAGGGAGACAGAGACTCCCAAGCAGGGTCTGTGACTGACAACACAGAGCTTGAGGCGTAGCTAGAACCCACGAACCTAGAGATCATGACCTGAACCAAAATCAAGAGTCAGATGCTCAGCCAACTGAGCCACCCAGGCACTGAAGTTCAGTCTTGATCCCACATTCCAGGCTTCTGATCTGGTAACTGATCAGACAAAGGACTTGCATTTTTATAATTCCATCCTATAATGTGGTCCTGATCCAATTGATTTATGTACCATATTCTGAGAACACTGATCAGGGTAAAAAGACTGGAAATGAGAAAATTAATCACAAAATACAATTGATTTGAACTGTACCAGACTAGCATTAGGACTATGTCCAAATCAAGAAGTAATTCAGTGGTTTCCACGTTAAGACACTCAAAGTTGCCTCGCTTATCCTATTAGGAAGAACTTTCTATCTATTTCTCAGATATATTTAAAGAGTGCTCAATAATTACTATAACATTTCTTGATATAAGAGCATAAGATTAAAATCATATTGCTTTTATTTAAAAACCTTACTCAAGATCTAGGGGAAATGTGAATGAAATGCAAATAAAAGTGGGGTGAGCCTAGTTAGAAAGAAGGAACACACCATATATGGTGTGTTGTAAATTAATACTATTTAGGCTTCAAGTAATACAAAGTCAGTCAATATATTTGAGCAAAAAGGAATTCTACTATAAGTCAACATGGTATTTTACAGACTCAAGGGAAGAAAAACAGCCAGACCTCACTAGGAAATCATGAGTTATATTCTGAATTTCTCATTCTTTCTCTCTAGAACTACATAATCTCACATACTCACATCAATTTCCACATTCACTTCTTACTTTGCCTTCTTCAGAATAAGCTTTCCCTCACTGTCCACATGAGTGAGTTGAAAATAGCCATTTGAAGCTCCTGTGTTGTCAAGTCTCTTCTTCCTTTAATTTTTATTCTCTTAAGAATAATTTTTTTCACTCTTATGTGTATCCTGAGAAACTTAACAGAAACCCATAGGGGAGGGGAAGGAAAAAAAAAAGAAGTTATAGTGGGAGAGAGCCAAAGCATAAGAGACCCTTAAAAACAGAACTGAGGGTTGATGGGGGGTGGGAGGGAGGGGATGGTGGGTGATGGGTATTGAGGACGGTACCTTTTGGGATGAGCACTGGGTGTTGTATGGAAACCAATTTGACAATAAATTTCATATATTGAAAAAAAAGAATAATTTTTTTTTCAAATACAATTTTTAAAACATACTTTTAGGTTATATTTTGAAAATATTTAAGTCAAATGTTTCTATAATCCTTCAGCCAGGATCCAACATTTATTCAAGAAACATTTAGAATCAATAATGCTCTTGACATTCATCATGAGTTTGGAAGAAAAAAAATACAGGAATAATTTGCAGTCTAAAAGATAAAATCAAGTAGGAAAAGAAGCAAGCAATTCAATTAAATATTAGTTGCACAATATGAGAATCATGGCGTGTGTTCCTGAGTCTTTTTACAGAGTGAAATGAGACATTACAAAGAAGGCCATGTTTGAGAAGACATTTGAAGGATAAGTATGGGTTTTTCAGATGGACAAAACAGAAGAATATCTGAGGTAGAGGGGAGAGAATATATAAAGTCAAGCGGATATGAAATATCACAGTTTGTGAAGGGAAAGATAAATCTTGCACTGTGAAAAAGGCATGAGGTGTAAGTAAGAGAATAACAAGGAAATTTGGTTAGATGAGAAGCCAAAAATGTATCATGAATCTATGAGATAAATCAGTAAGTTGTGAGAATCATACACATCAGTCAACATCTTGTTTTCACATCTAGTATCCATTTTATCCTTTCCTGATGTACTACAATTTTCCTCAGGCTATCTCATCTCCATACTCTGAGTCAAAGATTTGGTGAATATTCTTTGTATCCAGGCTCAGACGCGACTCAATGTTGGTCAATTAGAGCAAATATTTGCCAAACTACAATGACTAGTTCAGAGATCGTACCATTACATACAAATTATAGAGATTTTTTTTTCTGTGACTGCTGTGAAAGATACTGGCAATCTGTTCAACTACCAATATTCTGTCATCTATGTGAAATGCTTAATTCCTAGATGACAATGATTTTTATAAAAGAAAAAGTGTGCCAGAAGTAGTTATACTTCCTCTCTGGGGAAAGATATAATGTGGTTTTAGTCCTCAAAAAAATTCTGTAAATAATTCTGTCAAATGAAACATCTGGAATACAATTAGAAATAACAATGCATATAAGGAAACAACAAAATATGAGTGAAGATCAGAAGATAACAAAAAGAAAAAGCTACAAAAGGAGACTCACAATGAATCAAGGTATCGAATTAAACAATTAAACAATCACAATTTTTAAATTATATTTCCAATGATCCAAGAAGTCAAAGAAAAATTGAGAATTTTGGTAGAGAACTGGAAATCATGGCAAAAAAATAAAAATCCCATGGAAACTATAAAATTAAAATAGAAAATAAGCAGAAGATTTCTGCTTCCAAATGAAAGGGGGTCACACAGAGTAGATTTATCCTGGAACAACCAAAGGGGAGGGGAAAGAAAAGAAAAGAGAAGAGAAGAAAAAGGAAAGAGGAGAAGAGAAAAGAAAAGAAAAGAAAAGAAAAGAAAAGAAAAGAAAAACATTTAAATTAGTTTCAAGACACCAGATAGGCAATAAATGACAGTGATTCCTGAGAAACCAAAAATGAGATGAACTCAACAATGGCCTTAAATTACAGCCTCAACAGTGTTCTAGGCTGATGGAAATGAGAGGACAGTGAAACCAAATAAACTGGACTTTGCAGAACAAGGTCAGAGAGAGAACTCAGAAAGGCTGCAAAAGCCTCCCACCTGTGAACATTGATGTTCATTGATGTGTAGGAAACTACACAAAACCAAGGAAGAAATCACCTACAAAAATAAGAGCGAAAAATGTCTGTAGTTCACACACAGCCAGGAAAAGGGCCTACTCCCAACTAGAAAATATTATTATTCATGGAGCACTGGATTGAGTAGATAGAAGATCAATTCACAAATGGTAAGGAATAACTATCCCTAAACTAAGCACTCTTTTTGGCTCCACTTAATGAATCTTAAAAGCAAGATCAAAGAGAATCTGTTTCCAAGTAACCTAACCGTGTACAAAAAAATGATCAAAAATATTTATAGGAATTAAATATATCCAGCCCTAATAGGATAATATCACAATGTCTGGTATCCAGTTAAAAATTAATAGGCATATAAGAAGCAGGAAAATATTCAACATAATGAGGAGAATAATCAATACACTGAAACTGATCAGATATGATACATATATTAAAATCAGCAGATACATCATTTAGAATAGTTATTATGCTGAATTGTCTATGATCAGATATGTGAGTGAAATCTAAAAAAAGACAAAAATCTAATTTCTAAAAATAAAATTATAAATTATGAAATGAAAAACACACTGAAACATATTATAAGTAGAAGAGACATTGAAGAAAACAACTTGATAAACTTAGTAAATTCAAAGACATAGCAATATAAACGATCCAAAGTGAAACACAGAAGAAAAAGAGAATTAAAAAAGAAATTAACAGAACATAAATAAGTGATGAGATAACTTCACGAAGCCAATATTTGTATATTTTGAGTCACCAAGGGAAAGGAGTTACAGAAAAACATTTTAAAAAAGAATTGCCAAAAGTGTCCAAAAATGATAAAAAATATAAATTCACAAATATAAGAAATTCAGTGAAACTCAAGACCCACAAACATGAATAAAACTTTAGCAAAACATATCATAATCACATTTCTCAAAATTGGTAGTAAAAAAAATCTTAAAAGCAGTCAGAAGAAGATGAGAGATTTTGTGTAGTAGAAAAAAATAAGTAAGTAAAACATCTAATGTCTTATTCAAAACAATAAGCAAAAGTCTGTAGAACAACATCTTTAAAATACTAAAAGAGGGGCGCCTGGGTGGCGCAGTCGGTTAGGCATCCGACTTCAGCCAGGTCACGATCTCGCGGTCCGGGAGTTCGAGCCCCGCGTTGGGCTCTGGGCTGATGGCTCAGAGCCTGGAGCCTGTTTCCGTTTCTGTGTCTCCCTCTCTCTCTGCCCCTCGCCCATTCATGTTCTGTCTCTCTCTGTCCCAAAAATAAATAAACATTGAAAAAAAAATTTTTTTAAATACTAAAAGAAAAAGACTATCAACCTTGGGTTCCATAACCAGAAAAAAAAAAATCTTTTAAAAACACAAGTGAAATAAGAACTTTCAAGACCCACAAAAGCAGAAATACTTTAAAATAGCATACGTATATTCCAAAAAATATCATAGGAAGTTCTTCAGTCATGAAAAAGGAAGAAAAGGTATGTAGCTATGAATAAGGGTCTATGCACAGGAATAAGAAACACAGAAAATAGTAACTACCTAGAAAAGACGTGGTATATTTTTCTTATTATTTAAATCTCCTTATAAGATCTTGACTATATAAACAAAAGTAAGAATATAGTATGGAGATTATGACAACTGTAAAATATACGGCTACAAAAACACAAAGGCTGGGATAGGAGAAATAAACTTATAATTTTTTAATGCATAATGTGTTATAATAGCTCTTTATAGGAGACTGTGATAAGTTAAAGGTATAACATAAACTCTGAAACAACCATCCACACTTATTACCCAATAATCCAACTGAAAAGATCAAATGGAGTCATAAAAATATATACATGCAATCTAAAGGAAAGCATAAAAAGAAGAAAAAGGGAACAAAGAACAGATAAACAAATAAACCTGTATAGCAAGCTGATAGATGAAAATCTAACAACATCACTAATCACATTAAATTTAAATAGTCTAAACACCCCAACTAAAAGAATGATATTTCCATAGTGGGTAAAATCAAGACCAAATCAAATGCTTCCCATAAGAAACAAACTTTAAATGAAAAAACTCAAATAGATGAAAGTAAAAGGAATTGGAAAAAAATATTTTATGCTTGTACTAAAAAACTGGGATAGCTGTATTAATATTAGGAAAATTAGATTTCAGAGGAAAGAATATCACCAGAGATAAAGAAGTCCATATTAAGTTGAAGGAAGTCAATTCATCAAGAACATGTAATAAATAAAAATATTTATGTATATAAGCATGTATAATATATGTATAATAACAGAAAGATCATAAAGTGAAATGCACATATTTTCAAGGAGAAATGGACAAATCCACAATAACAATTAATTCAATATTGCTTCTCAATAATTAGTAGAAGTAGGAAGAAAATCAATAAATATATATTTCAAAAACACTATCAACCAACTTGTCTTAATTTACATTTATAGAATAGTTTACCCAACAAACACCAGAATATAGCAGGGTAATCCACATTTTGGCCACAATTCAATTCTCAACATAATAGATTTAAGTCTAACAAAATGTTTTCTTGACAGAGTGGAACTGAATTCAAAAAAGTAACTGAAGTATCACTCAAAAATCCTCAACTGATGGAAATTAATAACACACTTTTAAAATAACCCATGTGTAAAAGAAGACACAAAACAAATTAGAAAAACGTTTTGAGTTGAATGAAAATGAAAAACAACATAAAAATTTGTGGTATGCTGCTAGGTAGTATCTAGGGAGAAATTTATAGCACCAAATGCCTGTATTTGAAAAGAAGATTTCTAATCAATGACTTTCATAAGTATAGATGCAAAAATTTTAAACACAATTTTAGAAAATCGCATCTAATAATATATAAGAAGCATATTTCAGAGCCTAGTAGGGCTTACCTCAAGAATGTAGGCTTGATTTACATTTAAAAATTGATTAGTTCAAATCACCATATTTACATACTGGAAATACTGGAAACTCAGATCTGATCATTTCATATAGCACAGAAAAAGCAATTGACAAAAACAGACACTCAGATCAATGGAACAGAATAGAGAATCCAGAAATGGACCCACAAACCTATGGCCAACTAATCTGAGACAAAGCAGGAAAGAATATCCAATGGAATAAAGACAGTCTCTTCAGCAAGTGGTGCTGGGAAAACTGGATAGCAACGTGCAGAAGAATGAACCTGGACCACTTTCTTACACCATACACAAAAATAAACTCAAAATGGATAAAAGACCTCAGTGTAAGACAGGAAGCCATCAAAATCCTCAAGGAGAAAGCAGGCAAAAAACCTCTTTGATCTTGGCCACAGCAATTTCTTACTAAACACATCTCTGGAGGCAAGGGAAAAAGCAAAAATGAACTACTGGGACCTCATCAAAATAAAAAGCTTCTGCACAGCAAAGGAAACAAATCAGCAAAACTAAAAGGCAACCAACAGAATGGGAGAAGATATTTGCAAATGACATATCAGATAAAGGGTTAGTATCCAAAATCTATAAAGAACTTACCAAACTCAACACCCAAAAAACAAATAATCCAGTGAAGAAGTGGGCAAAAGACATGAATAGACACTTCTCCAAAGAAGACATCCAGATGGCCAACCAACACATGAAAAAATGCTCCACATCACTCATCATCAGGGAAATACAAATCAAAACCACAATGAGATACCATCTCACACCTGTCAGAATGGCTAACAGTAACAACTCAAGCAACAACAGATGTTGGTGAGGATGTGGAGAAAGAGGATCTCTTTTGCATTGTCCGTGGCAATTGTATTGGTGCAGCCACTCTGCAAAACAGTATGGAGGTTCCTCAAAAATTAAAAACAGAACTACCCTACGACCCAGCAATTGCACTACTAGGTATTTAGCCACCGGATACAGGTGTGCTGTTTTGAAGGGACACATGCACCCCCATGTTTATAGCAGCACTATCAACAATAGCCAAACTATGGAAAGAGCCCAAATGTCCATCCATGGATGAATGGATAAAGAAGATGTGGTATGTACGTACACACACACACACACACACACACACACACGCACACGCACACACACACACAATGGTGTATTACTTGGCAATCAGAAAGAATGAAATCTTGACATTTGCAACTACGTGGATGGAACTGGAGGGTATTATGCTAAGTGAAATTAGTCAGAGAAAGACAAAAATCATATGACTTCACTCATACGAGGGCCTTAAGAGACAAAACAGATGAACATAAGGGAAGGGAAACAAAAATAATACAAAAACAGGGAGGGGAAACAAAACAGAAGAGACTCATATATGGAGAACAAACTGGGGGTTACTGGAAGGGATATGGGCTAAATGGGTAAGGGACACTAAGGAATCTACTCCTGAAATCATTGTTGCACTATATGCTAACTAATTTGGATGTAAATTAAAAAAAAATAAATATAAAATTTAAAAAAAGTTTTGAAAAGACAAAAAAAAAAAAACAAACCCAAAAATAAATGAGTTCATCAGTTTCCTTATAGAGTCAAGGTACAAATTCTAATTCATCTCTATATCCTAATTTAAAAATATGGAAATTTTATAAATGATACTTTTAATGATATAATAAAAATTTTTGAAAGACTAGAAATGAAAAATTTATATGTCTTGTATATGGGATATTATAAAACATTGTGAAAACAAAAGAAAATCAAAACAAAGAAATATGCCATAGTGATGAATTCAAAGACAAAATATTACAAACTGGATCAAACTACAGGTAGATTCTTTGTAGATTATTACAAGTATATAGATTATATAGTATACTAATATTAATTAGTATATTATATTATAGTATATTACAAGGATAAGAAAATAGATCTGTGAGAAAGGAATTCAGAAACATCATCACTGGGGCGCCTGGGTGGCGCAGTCGGTTAAGCGTCCGACTTCAGCCAGGTCACGATCTCGCGGTCCGGGAGTTCGAGCCCCGCGTCAGGCTCTGGGCTGATGGCTCAGAGCCTGGAGCCTGTTTCCGATTCTGTGTCTCCCTCTCTCTCTGCCCCTCCCCCGTTCATGTTCTGTCTCTCTCTGTCTCAAAAATAAATAAAACATTGAAAAAAAAAATTAAAAAAAAAAAAAAGAAACATCATCACTTATATACAGACGACAGATTATGTGCTTTCTGTCCGTCTTTCAAATAAACTTTAAAAAAAAAGACTACAAATCAGTAGGTAAAGTATAGACTTCTCACTAAGCGGTACCAAGTTAATTGGTTATCGATATTAAAAGATAAGTAAATAAATAAATAAAAACTGCCTCATTCTATATTGAAGAAAAATAACTAAGTTTGGGTGGATTTTAGAAAGTTGTAATATTAAAGCTTTTAGATAATCCTATAGGAGAAAATTTTAGTGAATTTAAGGTAGGGAAAGTTTAAAATAAGACATAATCGGTGCCAATCAAATAATAATATACATAATGATAATAATTTGGTGATTTTCTAGTTAGGGGATTCTGATTATAAAAAATATCAAGTGAAAATTCAAGCCACGATGTGAGAGTAGATATTTTAACACATAATGCTGATAAAAGCTGGTATCCTGACTATATATCAAACTTCTACAAAACCAGTAAGACAAAGACAACTGGAAAAAAAAAAATGATGAACTAGCAATTTGAAAAGACACTTTACAAAAGAAAAAAAAAAGATATTTTTATAGTATGGTCCATTCACGTAAAATTTCACTCAATCTCACTAGTGGTCAGGAATATGTAAATTAGAGCAAATACATACATCTACTCTTTAATCAAAAGAGCTCAAATGGAAAACACTGACAACCTCCACTGCTATCAACGGTGAGGAGCAACTGGACCTCTTCGTGCTGCTGGTAATAGAAGTCAATGCAATCATTTTGCAAAGTGCTTCAGCATTATCTAGCAAAATCAAATTTGTGCATACTATAAACAATTAATTCCATTCTCAGGCATAACCTCCACACAAATTCATTACATGTTCATCAGCAAACATTTATAGGAGCATTCATGATGATATATTCTACAATAACCTCAAAAGGCAAACAATATATACCTACACCACCGGTAGAACAAATAAGTAAGTAAATAAATAATGGTGTAGTAATGCAACTGAATTCTACTGAAAATGAAAAAGTATGAAGTACAAATGAATATCAAAATGATATAAACCTTACAAACATACTATTAACCAAAGAAAGCCAACATATAAAAATACAAAATGTATCCTTTTATTTACATCAGGTGATAATGTGAATAAAGTAACACAACAAAAGGTTTCCCATAAATAGCAACATAATGGCTTCCTGGGAGGGGAGAAGGATATAAGAAGGGGGAGCAACTGGGAAAGGGACAAGGTGCAAGGGTGTCATTCTATTTCTCAAACTGTGTTGTTTACAAATGTGTTCATTTTGTGACCGACTGAGCCACCCAGGCGCCCTAAATGTGTTCATTTTGTATGAAGTCACTGAGCAGTCCTTTGTTTTGCTTTCTAAGAGGAAGAGGGAAGAAACTTACACATTTCTGTATGTGTATAATTTTCATTAATTAATGTTTAAAAAGAAGTGCTTTAATAATCTTAGGGTACATTTGTAAATCAGGGGAATAAATGCATTGCCAAATCATGTTGATTCCCCTTGACTTGAATCCCAGTGTAATTAACATGGACTTGATGTTTAAAACTTGGATTTAAACCCTACACTTACGATCTATATGCATTTTACTAGTTATGTTCCTCTCTCAGTCTCAGTTTTATCTTTAAGTTGAAAGTCAAAACATTTTTTTACAAGATAAACACATTTCTTAGAAGTCATTATGAGGATTCAGTGGAGTAATGTTGATTTCAACTCAGAAATATGTAAGTCAAAGCCTGGCTCTTCTTTCCAGTTTTACTGCTAAAGCCTTCAGTTAAGGCACCGTGGTCTTTTACCAGAATCCCAAAGTCCTGATTCCCATGTTTCAAGTGCATTCTCAAACTTAGTTTTCCCCTTATAAATCACATTGATAACATCTTTTCCTTCTTTTAGCACTTTGCTTGAAAACCTTTCATATTGGATGAAGTTCCATTTCCTTAGCATGACAGAGAAGGCTGTTTTCCAATTCTATACATGACTCCCTCTCCATTCTTTGTTTTTTACAAATCTGCCTCAAATCTATCCCTCCACCACAAGAACTTTTTGCTGTTCCCTATGCTCCTTTTACTCCATATCTTTGAACAAAGTAATCTCTGGCTGAAATGTGCCCTCTCTTTGTCTCTGTCTAACAAATGCTTATTCATCCTTTCATATAAAGCTAAAATTATCCTCTTGTATGAAATCTTATAAGTTTCCCCTGACATATTCAATATGAACTTCTCTCAGTACTTCATCAATATCTCTGCATAACTCCTCGGGGAAATTGGCACGGTCCATTAGTCTCTAGATTACTAGTTGGCCAAATTTTAGCACTTTGCTGGCATTTCCATAGAGGTATTTTTTCCCCTTCTCCAACAGGTCCAAGAACAAATGAAAAGGAAAGGATAAGGGCTGGCAAGCAGCGGCAAGGGAGAAAAAAACCTATGTCAATGCTATTGAGAGAAGTCCGAGAGGTGTTTTTTTGTTTTTGCTTTTGCTTTTGTTTTTTGCTTTATCTCGCTCTAGGCCCCCATTTTGTGCTATGTCACAGTATTCTCAAGAGAAGAAGTGAAAAAGAGGGTTGAGGAATAGCTGTGGTTTTACCACGGAACTTTAAGGAATTTAAGCAACACAACATCTGCAAGAATAGAAATGAAAGTACAGCCAATGCAGGCTGGAGGCCTTCACACACTTAACATCAGGAGTTGATTTTGATGTTAGACACTCATATCTAATTTTCTCTTAACCATGTTACATTCCACTGTTGCTTAACTGAAGGTATCATTTCCTCTTAGAATACCAGCCATTTTCACTCCTTTTAGAATAACTGCCCACTGAGTAATGCTCAGGAAAATTGGAAAGCATTCTCCCATGAATAAATTTTGCTCCCACAGAGATAGGCCATCACAGATTTGCCCTTATAAAAAGGAACTCCATCACCAACCTGTAATTTGGAGTGGGAAATTTGGAAACCTTTTAATAGATTTATGTTTTTTAAGCCAATTCATTTTATGATTCCAGAATTCTCACAATTAGCATTTACATAGGCCTTTTAGGGAGGCTCAGTTTCAGCTAATTTGGAAGATAATTGCTTATCTCACCTAAATACTCACCTGGGGCTTGCAAAGTAAATTTTGGATGCCCTATGTCATCGCCAATGATGAAACACAATTCTGTACATCTTACAAGAGAGTCATTCACTACCCTTTTCCCAGGATATTTGTACTACTTTTATATTTTTAACTTTAAAAAAAAAATAATAGACTTCATTTTTAGAGCCCTTTTAGACTTGTAAAAAATTGGGCAGATAATATATATCTCTCACATACCTCTACTTTCTCCTTTTCACTGTGTCCTCTGCTACTGATAGGGAAAAATCTGTTATAAGGTGGCTGACAGGACTGATAGGGGAACTCCAGTCCCTGCCTGAAGACTCCCCTTCTGGGTTCTTCTTCCCACCCTGCTTGCAGCTCCAAACCGCTACTAATGAGGATGCGGAAGTAACAGACTATAAATTGTTCCCTCTGCTTATGCTCTGGGCTCAGACCTCTGGAGAATGATCTCCTCTGAGCCCACGGGTGTAAAATAAACCTCCTGCCTTCCAATATCTCCGAGTGCCGCTTGGTTCTTCTGCCGGGTGATCCAGGCCAGGTTCTGTAACGTTACTTACACTTTGCCCTATGTGATAATTTGTTTAAAAAAATGGGCCAATGTTGGTACATTATTATTAATTGAGGTCCAGAAGTTACATTAGAGTGCATTCTTTGTGTTGTACATTGTCATGGGTTTTGACAAATGCAAAATGTCATGGATTCACCATTAGCATGTCATGCAGAATAGTTACAGTGCCCTAAAAATCTCTGTGTTCTACCTTTTCATTCCTTCCCCCCACCCCACACCCCTAAATTCTGGGGAACAACAGATCTTTTTCTTGCTCTATAGTTTTGCCTTTTTTGAAAAAAAAATTAAGTTTATTTATTTATTTTTGAGAGAGAAAGAGAGAGCACACAAGCAGGGGAGGGACACAGAGAGAGGGAGACATAGAATCTGAAGCAGGCTCTGGGCTCTGAGCTGTCAGAGCAGAGCCCAACTTGAGGCTCTAACCCAAGAACCCTGAGATCATGACTTGAGCCCAAATTGGACACTTAACAGACTGAGCCACCCAGGCGCCCCTAGTTTTCCCTTTTTCTGATTGTCATATAGTTGGATCATACAGTATGTAGCAGTAATAATAAGAAATATACATTTATTCTTTGTGTTCTATTCCAGATACAGAGCTTTAAAAAACTTCGCAATTTCCTGAGTGATAGGGATTATGAGAGCATCTTTTGTTATTCAAAACAAGCTCCTGTCAATACTACCTGAGTTAATGCTAATAAAGTGACTTTTGGTGAACCCCTAGATAGCTTCAGGATTGTTGCTCCTTACTAGAGGAACCACCCATGTAATTAAAGGGTTGAAAATTTCAGTCCACCCTGGACCTCCAGGAAGGTGAGTGGGCTGGAGACTGAGTTCAATGACCAATGGCCAGTGACTTAACCAATAATGCTATGTAATGGAACATGCAGATAAATTCCTAAAGGATGAATTTGGAAAACTTCTTGTTTGGTAAACATATTGAGGTGTTAGGAGGGTGACACTCCCACAGAGGGCTTGGAAGTTTTGTGTCCTTTTTTATTGTACCTTGCCCTATGCAGATCACTTTGGCTGTTCCTGAGCTGTATCCTTTATAATTAGCAAGTAATAGTAAAGTGTTTTCCTGAGTTTTGTGAGGCGTTCTAACAAACTGTCAAATATACAAAGGGATTTGTGGGAATCCTCTGAATTTATTGCTGGTTGGTTAGATGTACAAGTGAACATAGGAGAAAGGGAAAAATAAAGGAGAGAGAGGGGAGCAAACCATGAGAGACTCTTAAATATAAAGAACAAACTTAGGGTCACTGGAGGGGAGATGTGGGGGGGTACTAAATGGGTGATGGACATTAAGGAGGTCAGTTGTGTTGGGCACCAGGAGTTGTACGTAAGTGATGAATCACTAAATTCTACTCCTGAAACCATTATTAACATGTTAACTAACTAGAATTTAATTAAAAAAAGAAAAACAAAACAAAAAAAAAGTACAGGTGGCAATCTAAGACTTCAACTGGCTTCTGAAATGAGAACAGTCTTGTGCTAACTCCAGGTAATTAGGGTCAGAATTAAGATACCCAACTGTGTCTGCAGAGTTAGAGA
Organism: Prionailurus viverrinus; assembly: GCF_022837055.1. NCBI lineage: Eukaryota > Metazoa > Chordata > Mammalia > Carnivora > Felidae > Prionailurus > Prionailurus viverrinus. Next base: position 40,381,534 of record NC_062561.1, read on the forward strand.
ACTGGTACCAGAAAAAACCTGCACATTTGGTGTCAGAGTGTTGTGAGAAAAAAGAGCCCAGAAGTAGCCTTTTCAGACTGGCTTCTTTCAGCCAGTAATATGCATTTATAGTTCTTCCACGTCCTTTCATGGCTTGATAGCTCACTTCTTTATATAGCTGAGTAAAATTCCATTGCATGCAAATATTTGTTTATCCAGTCACTTTCTAAAGGATAATTATGAATAAAGCTGCTCTGAATATTTGTGTGCAATTTTTTTGTGTAGACATAAGTTTTCACTTCACTTGGGCAAAGTCCAAGGTAAATGATTGCTGGATCTTATGGGGAGACTATGATTAGCTATGTAGGAAACTTCCAAAATGTCTTCCAAAAAGTGACAGTACCACTGCATTCTCCCTAGTATTGAATGAGCACTCCTACTTCTCCACATTCTTGACAACATTTGTTATTGTCAGTTTTTTTTTAGCCATTGAATAGGTGTATAACAGACTATCATTTTTGTTCTAATTTAAAATCCCCTAATCACATATGATGCTGAGTGTCTTTATATGCTTATTTTCTATCTGCATATATTCACTGGGGAAGTATATGCTCAGATATTTTGACCATTTTTAAATTAGATTGTTGGTATTCTTATGGTTGAGTTTTAAGTATTGCTTAATATATTTTGAATATAAGTCCTTTATCATTATGTGTTTTGCAAATATTTCCTCCAGTCTGTGGCTTTTCTTTTCACTATCTTAACAGTGTCTTTTGCAGAGCAGAGCAGAAGTTGTCAATTTTAATGAAGTCCAATTTATCAATTTTTTTATGATAAATGCATTTAGTATTGTTTTTAAAATCTCATTGCCAAACCCAAGTTCACATAGATCTTCTGCTATGTTATCTTCCAGAAGTTATATAGTTTTCTATTTTATATTTCTATATTAATGTTTTTTGGTCTTCATTGAGTTTTATTCATATCTCTCTGCTATTATCTATCTACTCTTCCATATTCTCCATTTTTCCCATTAACATAGTCTTAATATTTGTTTTAAACTGCTGGTCTAATAATTTCAAAATCTGTCATCTGAATCTGATTCAAATTCTTGCATTGTCTTTCAAACTGTTTTTTTCTTGTCTTATGGTTTGTAATTTTTTTGTTGTTGAAAGACAGACATACGTATTGAGTAACAGGAACTGACACAAATAAGGCTTGATTATGAGAGATTATATTTATTTGGGTAGTAGTTACACTGTATTTACTCTTTGCTATAATTGTAGGTGTCTGAGGCTTTACGCTTCTCCAGTGTTCCTATTTTTGTCTCGTTTGTTGCCTTTGTGATTCTCTAGAAACTTTTTACTCTTTTTAATTTATTGTTATTATTTTTTTTTTTGAGAGAGAGAGAGAGAGAGAGAGAGAGAGAGAGAGAGTGAGTGCTCACAAGCATGGGAGGGGCAGAGGGAGAGGGAGGAGAGAATCTCAAGCAGCCTCCACATCAGTGAAAAGACTGTGAGATCACATCAGGGAGATCACGACCTGAGCAGAAATCAAGAATAGGGCACTTAACCGACTGAGCCAGCCAGGCGTCCCTCTCTGGAAACTCTTAAATAGAGTCTAAGGCTTGTGGTTCCATCCCATATCCTCTGTTATTACAAAGAAGCCTTGTCAATGTGGTGGGGGAAATGTAGGGGAGGAAGTACTCTATAATCCTATGATTAATTCTGTCTTTTAGTGGGTCTATTTCCTGGTATATGAATTTCACAAGCGCTCCTCAGCTTTTATTTCTCTTTTTAGACGAGAGAGGAGGGCTCGGGCAGAGGCTGAAGTTGTGTTCTTCTAGTCTTCCATTTTAGTTAAGTAGTACCTCTTGAAAGCTGGTGGACACAAGCTCTGGTTCTATTTCAGAATGTCCTTTCTCCTATACCTGCTGGTACATAAAGAGATTTCTCTTTGATTTTCAACGTGAGAATGTTAGTGTTCTGGGGGGAAAAGCCATGAAAGTGTGTAGACCTACCGAAGCCTGGGCCTCCAGAAATGTTTAGCTCTCAAATTATTCCCCACTCAGCCTCTAGTAGTTTATCAATTACAGTTTAGGTTTTCCTACCCACTTCTGGCTCCAGTGCGTTTTGCTCCTACTAAGCTATGATTCTCTATATTCTAGTTTTTAGGTGTAGATTTGATCTGTGACACCAATTCTTTGATGAACCCAAAAAAAGAGTTGACCTTTTAGTTTACTATTTTCTTGCTATGATGATAGCAAGAAGTGATAATTTCCAAGCTATTTACATGTCAAAGCAAAAAAACAGAACTGAACTACCTTTTTAAAGATGTTTCTATAACAAACAGCCTTGTAAAAAGGAGATAATGTCTCCTCCCTGGAAGAAAAAAGGTCAGCTTTTTTATATCATTTGAAGATATACTGCTTCCCTCCATATCAAATAGTAGGCATGCTTGCTATCCAGAATTGAAAAGATAATATCTCTCTCCAGAGTAAAGGGCAGGCATGTTAACTACCCATTATAAGAGACTGAGATTCCCTATGCTCAGGGGTTTTCTGTAATGCAATCCACTGTGTCTACGGTGTCATCTGCCCCTCTCTCTGTCATTCTGTGGGAATTACATCTCACAAAAATCATGCTAATATGCTTATACTTTTTGACTAATTTTCTGTTTGAAAATAGAGAAAAATCTCAGAGCCTTCACAGTTCCTGACACAAAACATACTTCAAAAATTAGAAAAGATTTTCCAGATATTTTCAAGCAATGCCATAATAAGAAGAATGCAAACAATTAGTAGCATTCCTATTAAGGTACAAAATAAATGCCATTTACATTAATAAATTCACAAATAAATATTGTGACAGTTATTTTTATGTGTTGATTTGGAGGGATTTTTGGATAAGATTAACATTTAAATCAGTGAACTTTGAATAAACAAATTGCTCTCCATATTGTGAGTGGGCCTCCTCCAATCAGTTGAAGGCTTGATTAAAACAAAAAGACCAGCCTCATATAGCAAGAGTGAATTCTTTAACACACTGCCTTCAGACTATCTGGCTTACTGGCGTTAGGATGGGAACTGTGCCATTAGCTCACCTGTGTCTCAAGCCTGCCAACCCACATTGTATATTTTGGACTTGCTAGCCTCCGTATTCCCATGAGCCAATTCTTTATGATAAATCTCTTTCCATATATATATCCACATCCTATTGGTTCTATGTCTCTGGAAAACCCTGACTAGTACAAATGTCTTGACAATACATGATACTGTGAGATATAATAGATAATTTGGAAAAGTAGATGGCATTTCCGTTTCCTGCAGTTCTTTAGCAAAAGAACAGTAAGATAACATAATGAAAGCCTGAAAACTGTGCAAGAGTGATTGACTTTTGGAAGAGTTTATGGACCATAAGTTAACAAGAACTCACTTCATTTGGAACCTAAACTACAGTAGCTGACCTGGTTTTATAACCGCCCCCTCCCCATTTTTTGAGAGAGAGAGACAGAGACAGAGAGAAAGAGCACGTGTTAGTGGGGGAGGGGCAGAGGGAGAGAGAGGGAGAATCTTAAGCAGGTTCCAAACCTAAGGCTGAGGAGGACAAGGGACTTGATTTCACGACCTCAAGATCATGCATGATCTGAGCTAAAATCAAGAGTTGGATGCTTAATGGACTGAGTTACCCAAGTGCCCCAACACCATTGTTTTTCATCCATTTATGTATTAAATAGGAAGCTACTGAAGAGATAAATGCATATTTACAACTCCTCTAAGTGATTACAGTATATTTGAAAAACCAAAAAGATGAACAATTTAAAAAAAAATTAAAATTTATCTATTTAGTGAGTTACTCATTATTTGATTTCTTTCTCCATGATATTTCAAACGGCAAATACCTGCATAATTTGCACTTTGAATTGATAATTTGCCTCGGCTGGCCAGAGGAATGGAACATGGTAACAGGATGAGACAGCGTTGAGCCATGGAGCATCAGACATGCCCAAGAGAACCAGCTGGATGGCTATGAAATTGTAAAGCAGAGTATCTAGAATTTTACAAAACTGTCAAATAAAACTCTAACATTTCCTGGAGGAACAATATTTTGGAAAACAAGTTGCCATAAGTACATCAGTACACATGAAATTAAAATATTTACATGAACATGAAATGGATCTCATTGAAATTTTGCTTATCAAAGGCCAACTTTGATTTTAATAGACTTTTTTAAAATTTTAATAGATTTTTAACAAAATTATTTCCCTTGCAAGTTTTAGGCTCTGAAATTCTTTGCATCATTGCTCAACTTTTAAGATCCCAATATATGGCTTTATGGGCATATCAAATCATAAAGGGTTACATTTTTGTGTTAGTAAAAGATTGTTTACTTAATGTTAATTCCATCTTAAAATCTATATTTTAGGTGCTCAAGCATTTATGATTAATACAGAATGCTAATGTTTCTGTTTTGAACAATCAGCAAAGAAAGGATTTCAGTGCATTAAGTCACCTACTAAGAGTCTTGCAATTGCAATTTTTTGTTTTGATAACATAGAGTCAATTGATAATACAAAACTACCTTTATAGAATTACAGTTATAGAATTGTAATAGGATGGCGGAACAGCATGGAGGTTTTTTGTGTGTCTTGCATCCATGAAAAACAGCCAAACCCAACACTAAACCATCCTACACACCTAGAAAACTGATTGGAGGATTAACACAACAATCTGTACAACCTGAACCACAGAATTCAACAGGTACGCAGCACGGAGAGGTGAACTTGGGGAGAGAAAAGCCGGCGGCAGGCATGGCCGCTTTTACAGGCAGAGATAGGACAGAGACTGGGGTGGAGGGGAGAATATGGGAAAAGCACCCCTCCCCAAAAGCATCTGGAGAGAAAGTGGAAAATGGGAAACAGCCACAGGGACTAAGCTAAAAAGGGGAAAAGGAGAAAGGAGAGGGTTTAAATTCCATTAAGACTGTAAACAAGGGGAGTGCAAAGGCTGCAACTCCACAGCTCCATACCTGGCGATGCTCCGGTGGGAAGGACGAATCTCCAGTAACAGAGTGGGGTCCGGGAGGTTCTCAGGCGACATGAGGAAAAGCAGTTCCACTGCTGGAAGTACATTTGGTAGAGACTGTTGAAGCCACCTGGTCCCAGCAGACTGCAGAAAATGACCACATTCTCTGGTGCTGGGGCAAGGTCGTTAAGGGTGAAGCCTGGTGCCAGATGTGTGTTGTGATTTTCCATAATCCCTGAAACGCTGCTGTTACACTATCTGGAGAACTTTTTCTGAGGCGGGCTGGCACCTGGCCATACTCTCAGGGCACCGGCAGCAGCAGGGTCCACAAGCGTTCCTGGGTGCAGCCGACATTCAGCCATTGCTCATTTGGCCATTACTGGGTGAAACCCTCCCGCAGAGGGGCAGGACGGGTCCAAGCCGCAGTCCTTCCAAGTAAGGGGCTGGGGAAAACAGCCGCACCTGAGACAAAACTTGGGAGAGAGGTACTACCTGGGGCCTGGTCACGGACAGTGAAAAACCGGGGAGTGGATGAGAGCTGAAGACAGAGGATGGGTGCACGATTGCTGATTCCGGAGAACAGACTGGGTAGCTGGGTGCTGCCATTTCCCCTGCTCCCCGGCATGCGTATATGCACCTAGAAGCATCACAACAATCTACCCCAGTAGGCTAGCAGGGCCATCTAGTGGAGAGCAGAGCTATTACACTGAACCCCGCCCAACTGGGCCAACTTCACTCTTCAAGAACACAAACCTCACCACCATCTTAGTTTATGGCCTATAAAGCGCTACATAGACTGACTTCTAGGGGAAAACGAAGTAATTTCAGTCCTACTCAATCTGTTAGAAGGTTCATCTATTCAATTTTCTTTCTTTTTTTTTCTTTTTCTCTTTTACACTTCTTTTCTTTTTCTTGAATACAGAAAGAGGAAAAAAAACATTTTTATTTTCAATTTTTATTAAAAATATTTTTCTTTAATTCTTATTACTATATTGTTTACTTTTGTGTAAATTTTTTCAAATTCTATATTACTTCCATCATTTTATTTTAGTCTACTTCAGTGTATTAACCTTTTCAAATTTTCTTTTTTTTTTTTTTTAAATTTTTTTTTTCAACGTTTTTTATTTATTTTTGGGACAGAGAGAGACAGAGCATGAACGGGGGAGGGGCAGAGAGGGAGGGAGACACAGAATCGGAAACAGGCTCCAGGCTCCGAGCCATCAGCCCAGAGCCCGACGCGGGGCTCGAACTCACGGACCGCGAGATCGTGACCTGGCTGAAGTCGGACGCTCAACCGACTGCGCCACCCAGGCGCCCCAACCTTTTCAAATTTTCAAACAATTTCTTTTTTCTTTTTTTCTTTTTCTTTTTTCTCTTTTTCGTTTCTTCTCTTTTTCTTGAATACAGACAGGGAAAACTTAATTTTTAGATTCAATTTCTATTAAAACATTTTTATTTAATTTTTTTACTATATTTTTTGCTTTTATGTAAATATTTTCAAATTCTATTTTTCTTCCATCATTTTATTTTAGTCTACTACAGTGTATTCACTTTTTCAAATATTCAATTTCCTTTTTTTCTTTCTTTTTTATCTTTTTTCTATTTTTCATTCCTTTTCTTTTTTCTTGAATACAGAAAAACTCATATTTATTTTTAGTTTGTATTAAAATTATGTTCCTTTAATTTTTTCTACTATATTCTTTACTTTTGCGTATATTGTTTCAAATTCTATTATACCCCCATCATCTCATTTTAGTCTACTTCTGTGTATCCATTTTTTCAAATTGTCAAACGACTTCCTTTTTTTTTGTCCACCCCCTTTTTTTCTCTAATCTGTCAAACCACTTTCAACACCCAGACCAAAACACACCTACTATCTAGCATCATCTATTTGATTTCTGTGTGTGTGTGTGTTTAGTTTTTAATTTTAATATTTTTTTAATTTCAATTTTTCTCCCTTCAAAATGACAAAACGAAGGAATTCACCCCAAAAGAAAGAGCATGAAAAAATGACAGCCAGGGGTTTAACCAACACAGATACAAGCAAGATGTCTGAACCAGAATTTAGAATCACGATAATAAGAATACTAACTTGAGTCGAAAATAGATTAGAATCCCTTTCTGCAGAGATAAAAGAAGTAAAAAATAGCCAGAATGAAATAAAAAATGCTATCACTGAGCAGCAATCATGGATGGATGCCGCAGTGGCAAGGATGGATGAGGAAGAAACAGAGAATCAGCAATATAGAGAACAAACTTATAGAGAATAATGAAACAGACAAGAAGATGGAGATTAAGGCAAAAGAGCATGATTTAAGAATTAGAGAAATCAGTGACTCATGAAAAAGGAACAACATCAGAATCATAGGGGTCCCAGAAGAGAAAGAGAAACAGGGGTAGAAGGGTTATATGAGCAAATCATAGCAGAAAAATTTCCTAACCTGGGGAAAGACACAGACGTGAAAATCTAGGAAACACAGAGGACCCCCAATGGATTCAACAAAAACCGACCATCAACAAGGCATATCATAGTCAAATTCACAAAATACACAGGCAAGGAGAGAATCATGAAAGCAGCAAGAGAAAAAAGTCCCTAACCTACAAGGGAAGACAGATAAGGTTTGCAGCAGACCTATCCACAGAAACTTAGTAGGCCAGAAGGAGTGGCAGGATATATTCAATGTACTGAATCAGAAAAATATGCAGCCAAGAATTCTTTATCCAGCAAGGCCCCTCATTCAAAATAGAAGGAGAGGGGCGCCTGGGTGGCGCAGTCGGTTAAGCGTCCGACTTCAGCCAGGTCATGATCTCACGGTCCGTGAGTTCAAGCCCTGCGTCAGGCTCTGGGCTGATGGCTCAGAGCCTGGAGCCTGTTTCCGATTCTGTGTCTCCCTCTCTCTCTGCCCCTCCCCCGTTCATGCTCTGTCTCTCTCTGTCCCAAAAATAAATAAAAAACGTTGAAAAAATTTTTTTTTCAAAATAGAAGGAGAGATAAAAGTTTCCCAGACAAAAATCAAAAGATTTTGTGACGACTAAACCAGCCCTGCAAGAAATTTTAAGGGGGACTCTCTGAGGGAGAAAAGATGAATATATATACATACATATATGTATATATACCAAAAGCAACAAAGATTAGAAAGGACCAGAGAACACAACCAGAAACTCCAACTCTACAAGTATCATAATGGCAATAAATTCATACCTTTCCATACTCATGCTAAACATCAATGGACTCAATGCTCCAATCAAAAGACATAGGGTAACAGAATGGATAAGAAAACAAGATCCATCTATATGCTGTTTACAAGAGACCCACTTTAGACTTAAAGATACCTTTAGATTGAAAACAAGGAGATGGAGAACCATCTATCATGCTAATGGTCAACAAAAGAAAGCCAGAGAGCCATACATATATCAGACAATGTAGACATTAAAATAAAGACTGTATCAAGATATGCAGAAGGGCATTACATCAAAATCAAGGGGTCTATCCACCAAAAGCCCTAACAATTACATTTATGCACCAAATGTGAAAACATCCAAATATATAAATCAATCACAAACATAAAGAAACTCATCGATAGTAATACCATAATAGTAGGAGACTTCAACACCACACTCACAGCAATGGACAAATCATCTAACCAAAAAACCAACAAGTAAACAATGGCTTCGAATGACACACTGGACCAGATGGACTTAACAGATATATTCAGAACATTTCATCCTAAAGCAGCAGAATATACATTCTTCTCCAGTGCACAAGGAACATTCTCTAGAATAGACCACATACTGGGACACATATCAGCCCAGAGTAAGTACAAAGATCGAGATCATACTGCACATATTTTCAGACCACAACACTATGAAACTCGAAATCAACCACAAGAAAAAATTTGGAAAGGTAACAAATACTTGGAGACTGAAGAACATTCTACTAAAGAATGTTTGGGCTAACCAAGAGGTTAAAGAGGAAATTAAAAAGTATATGGAAGTCAATGAAAATGATAACACCACAACCCAAAACCTCTGGGACACAGCAAAGGCGGCCATAAGAAGAAAGTATAAAGCAATCCAGGCCCTCCTAAAGAAGGAAGAAAAATCTCAGATACACAACCTAACCTTACTCCTTAAAGAACTGGGAAAAGAACAGCAAATAAAACCCAAAACCAGCAGAAGACAGGAAATAATAAAGATTAGAGCAGAAATTAATGCTATCAAAACCAAAAACAGTAGAACAGATCAATGAAACCAGAGCTGGTTCTTTGAAGGCATTAACAAAATTGATAAACTGCTACCCAGTTTGATTAAAAAGAAAAAGGAAAGGACCCAAATACATGAAATCAAGAATGAAAGAGGAGAGATCACAACCAACACACCAGAAATAAAAACAATAATAAGAGAATATTATGAGAAATTATATGCCAATAAAATGGGCAATCTCGAAGAAATGGAAAAATTCCCAGCAATATTTACACTACCAAAACTGAAACAGGAAGAAATAGAAAATTTAAACAGACCCATAACCAGTAAGGAAATCGAATTTGTAATCAAATATCTGCCAAAAAACAAGAGTCCAGGGCCAGATGGCTTTCCAGGGGAATTCTATCAAACATTTAAGGAAGAGTTAACAACTATTCTCTTGAAGCTGTTCCAAAAAATAGAAATGGAAGGAAAACTTCCAAACTCTTTCAATGAAGCCAGCATTACCTTGATTCCAAAACCAGAGACCCCACTAAAAGGAGAACTATATACCAAATGCCTTGATGAACATGGATGCAAAAATCCTCAACAAGATATTAGCCAACTAGATCCTACAATACATGAAAAAAATTATTCACCATGACCAAGTGGAATTTATATCTGGGATGCAGGGCTGGTTCAATATCTGCAAAACAATTAATGTGATTCATCACATCAATAAAAGAAAGGACAAGAACCATATGATCCTCTCAATAGATGCAGAGAAAGCATTTGACAAAATACAGCATCCTTTCTTGATAAAAACCCTCAAGAAAGTAGGGATAGAAGGAGCATACCTCGAGATCATAAAAGGCATATATGAATGACCCAATGCTAATATCATCCTCAATGGGGAAAAACTGAGAGCTTTCCCCCTAAGGTCAGGAACAAGACAGGGATGTCCACTCTCGCCACTGTTTTTCAACATAGTATTGGAAGTTTTAGCCTCTGCAGTCAGACAATACAAGGAAATAAAAGGCATCCAAATTGGCCAGGAGGAGGTCAAACTTTCACTCTTCGCAGATGACACGATACTCTATATGGAAAAACCAAAAGATTCCACCAAAAAACTGCTAGAATTGATTCATGAATTCAGCAAAGTTTCTGGATATAAAATCAATGCACAGAAATCAGTTGCATTCCTATACACCAACAATGAAGTGACAGAAAGAGAAATCAAGCAATCGATCCCACTTACAGTTGCACAAAACCCCATAAAATATTTGGTTAGAATAAATCTAACCAAAGAGGTGAGAAATCTATATACTGAAAACTATAGAAAGCTCATGAAAGAAATGGAAGAAGACACACAAAAAAATGGAAAAAGATTCCATGCTCCTGATAGGAAGAATAAATATTGTTAAAATATCAATACTACCCAAAGCAATCTACATATTCAATGCAATCCCTATCAAAGTAACACCAGCATTCTTCACAGAGCTGGAATAAATAAGCCTAAAATTTGTATGGAACCAGAAAAGACCCTAAATAGCCACAGCAATCTTGAAAAAGAAAACCAAATCAGGAGGCATCACAATCCCGGACTTCAAGCTATACTACAAAGCTATAATCATCAAGACAGTGTGGTACTGGCACAAGAACAGACACTCAGATCAATGGAACAGAATAGAGAACCCAGAAATGGACCCACAAACCTATGGCCAACTTATCTTTGACAAAGCAAGAAAGAATATCCAATGGAATAAAGACAGTCTCTTCAGCAAGTGGTGCTGGGAAAACTGGGCAGCGACATGCAGAAGAATGAACCTGGACCACTTTCTTACACCATATACAAAAATAAACTCAAAATGGATAAAAGACCTCAGTGTAAGACAGGAAGCCATCAAAATCCTCAAGGAGAAAGCAGGCAAAAACCTCTTTGATCTTGGCCACAGCAATTTCTTACTCATCGTGTCTCTGGAGGCAAGGGAAACAAAAGCAAAAATGAACTACTGGGACCTCATCAAAATAAAAAGCTTCTGCACAGCAAAGGAAACAAATCAGCAAAACTAAAAGGCAACCAACAGAATGGGAGAAGATATTTGCAAATGACATATCAGATAAAGGGTTAGTATCCAAAATCTATAAAGAACTTACCAAACTCAACACCCAAAAAACAAATAATCCAGTGAAGAAGTGGGCAAAAGACATGAATAGACACTTCTCCAAAGAAGACATCCAGATGGCCAACCAACACATGAAAAAATGCTCCACATCACTCATCATCAGGGAAATACAAATCAAAACCACAATGAGATACCACCTCACACCTGTCAGAATGGCTAACAGTAACAACTCAGGCAACAACAGATGTTGGTGAGGATGTGGAGAAAGAGGATCTCTTTTGCATTGTCGGTGGCAATGCAAGCTGGTGCAGCCACTCTGCAAAACAGTATGGAGGTTCCTCAAAAACTAAAAACAGAACTACCCTACGACCCAGCAATTGCACTACTAGGTATTTAGCCACAGGATACAGGTGTGCTGTTTTGAAGGGACACATGCACCCCCATGTTTATAGCAGCACTATCAACAATAGCCAAAGTATGGAAAGAGACCAAATGTCCCTCGATGAATGAATGAATGAAGAAGATGTGGTATGTATATATATATATGTATATATATATGTATACACACACACACACACAATGGAGTATTGTAAGATGTGTGTGTGTATATATATATATATATATACACACATGTATATATGTGTATATACACACATGTATATATGTATATATATATACACATACACACAATGGAGTATTACTCGGCAATCAAAAAGAATGAAATCTTGCCATTTCCAATCACGTGGATGGAACTGGAGGGTATTATGCTAAGTGAAATTAGTCAGAGAAAGACAAGAATCATATGACTTCACTCATATGAGGACTTTAAGAGACAAAACAGATGAACATAAGGGAAGGGAAATAAAAATAATACAAAAACAGGGAAGGGGAACAAAACAGAAGAGACTCATAATTATGGAGAACAAACTGAGAGTTGATGGAGGGTTTGTGGGAGGGGGGATGGGCTAAATGGGGAAGGAGCACTAAGGAATCTACTCCTGAAATCAGTGTTGCACTATATGCTAACTAATTTGGATGTAAAAAAAGAAAAAAAAAAGAATTGTATAGAATTGTAATCACAATTTTTATAATGACTTTAGTCAGTTACATGGAGTCATCTCATTGAATCTGATTGTCCTCAACAAAATTTAAATTTGAAATATCATCACGATATTCCTTATTTCCTGGTTAGATTTGTCAATGTATCACTTTGGGAGAAGGCTTATTTTGTTTGTAACTTTAATAATTACCCACATGGGTTACTGACACTTTTATTTAGCAAACAAAAAGAGAGAGAGAGAGAGAGAGAAAGAGAACTAAACATAAAGGACTTTGATTATATTTCTGGCAATCAGTTCTAACAAATGTTTTCATTCCATTACCATCCTTACAAGGTAATATGGCACACCCTATGGTCTAATTTGAAAAAAAAATAATGTAACAATATGTAATATAAATCAACTTATAGTTTAATTTCAAGTTATTAAGATGAGACTTTGGACTTATAAAGTTGATGCTGGCACAAGTTAAGACTTTTGGGGATATTTGGGTAGAATAAGTGAATTTTGCATGTGAAAGGACATGAGTTGCAGAAGCAGAGGTAGAAAGCTACAGACCGAATATGTCTCCTCCAAATTCTTATGTTCCAATCTACTCCCCAATATGATGGTATTTGGATATGGGGCCTTTGTGGGATCATTAGTCATGAGGGTGGAGATTCCATGAATGGAACGAATATTCTTATAAAAGAGACCCCAGAGAGCTCCCTTGCCACTTCTGCCCAGTGAGGACACAGCAAACCACCTATCTATGAACTCCCCAAACACTGATTTTACCTGTGGCTTTAACTTCAACTTCCCAGCCTCTAAACTGTGAGAAATAAATTTGTGTTTTTTGATAAGCCACCAAATGTGTCTATGTTATTCTCTTATGGCAGCCCAAACTAAGACATACTTATAAAGCATTTTTTAAAAGTTAAAATTAATTAGAATATTAATATAACTTAGAAACCATTGGGCTGATATTGCCTCAGTGTCACATGCAAACTCTGTACGAACCTTCACACAAAGCAACTATTTAACAACCGTGTGTATAGAGGATAAGAAAATTGTTTAAATACTTACATCCTTACATGAGACTATGTTACCTATGCATAGTTGCTTTACCCAATTCAATTACATTATAGTGAGTTGGATGGGGGATTTGTAGTTAAGAAATAAGACATTTTATTTTATTTTTTCCTTTTAAATGAAATAGACTCCCATTGGTGTGATGCTGGACAGAAGAGTGCTTTATCCTAAATATGTATTGTTCCACTGTTTGGATCATTTAGATTTGCTACTTATCTAATTATTTGCATTGTACCAGAGTTTCTAAATAGCTATAGTATTTTTAAAAAGTAAAGATTTCTATCAAGAATGAAATGACCTTGGGATTCTAGTCAAGATGGTGGCATAGGAGGACGCTGGGCTCACCGCGCATCCTACTGATCACTTAGATTCCACCTACACCTGCCTAAATAACCCAGAAAACCGCCAGAGGATTAGCAGAACGGAGTCACCGGAGCCAAGCACAGACGAGAGGCACACGGAAGAGGGTAGGAAGGGCGGCGAGGCGGTGCACGCTCCACGGACTGGCGGGAGGGAGCCGGGGCGGAGGGGCGGCTCGCCAGCCAAGCAGAGCCCCCGAGTCTGGCTGGCAAAAGTGGAGGGGCCGGGCAGACTGTGTTCCGACAGCAAGCGTGACTTAGCGTCTGGGAGAACATAAGTTAGCAGCTCTGCTCAGAAAACGGGAAGGCTGGAGGACAAAGGGAGGGAGAGCTGCTGAGCCCCCGGATGACAGAGCTCAGTTTGCCAGGGAACAAAGGCGCTCGCCAGCGCCATCTTCCCCGCCCATCCCCCAGCCAAAATCCCAAAGGGAACCAGTTCCTGCCAGGGAACTTGCTCGCTCCACGCAAACACCCAACTCTATGCTTCTGCGGAGCCAAACCTCCGGCAGCAGATATGACTCCCTCCCGCTGCCACAGGGCCACTCCTGAAGTGGATCACCTAAGGAGAAGCAAGTTAAGCCTGCCCGTCCTGCCCCCGTGCACCTTGCCTACCCACCCCAGCTAATACGCCAGATCCCCAGCATCATAAGCCTGGCAGCGTGCAAGTAGCCCAGACGGGCCATGCCACCCCACAGTGAATCCCGCCCCTAGGAGAGGGGAAGAGAAGGCACACACCAGTCTGTCTGTGGCCCCAGCGGTGGGCTGGGGGCAGACATAAGGTGGGACTGCGGCCCGCCCACCAACTCCAGTTATACACCACAGCACAGGGGAAGTGCCCTGCAGGTCCTCACCACGCCAGGGACTATCCAAAAAGACCAAGCGGAAGAATTCCCCTCAGAAGAATCTCCAGGAAATAACAACAGCTAATGAGCTGATCAAAAAGGATTTAAATAACATAACAGAAAGTGAATTTAGAATAATAGTCATAAAATTAATCGCTGGGCTTGAAAACAGTATAGAGGACAGCAGAGAATCTCTTGCTACAGAGATCAAGGAACTAAGGAACAGTCACGAGGAGCTGAAAACGCTTTAAATGAAATGCAAAACAAAATGGAAACCACCACAGCTCGGATTGAAGAGGCAGAGGAGAGAATAGGTGAACTAGAAGATAAAGTTATGGAAAAAGAGGAAGCTGAGAAACAGAGAGATAAAAAAATCCAGGAGTATGAGGGGAAAATTAGAGAACTAAGTGATACACTAAAAAGAAATAATATACGCATAATTGGTATCCCAGAGGAGGAAGAGAGAGGGAAAGGTGCTGAAGGGGTACTTGAAGAAATAATAGCTGAGAACTTCCCTGAACTGGGGAAGGAAAAAGGCATTGAAATCCAAGAGGCACAGAGAACTCCCTTCAGGCGTAACTTGAATCGATCTTCTGCACAACATATCATAGTGAAACTGGCAAAATACAAGGATAAAGAGAAAATTCTGAAAGCAGCAAGGGGTAAACGTGCCCTCACATATAAAGGGAGACCAATAAGACTCGTGACTGATCTCTCTTTTGAAACTTGGCAGGCCAGAAAGAATTGGCACGAGATTTTCAGGGTGCTAGACAGAAAAAATATGCAGCCAAGAATCCTTTATCCAGCAAGTCTGTCATTTAGAATAGAAGGAGAGATAAAGGTCTTCCCAAACAAACAAAAACTGAAGGAATTTGTCACCACTAAATCAGCCCTACAAGAGATCCTAAGGGGGACCCTGTGAGACAAAGTCCCAGAGGCATCACTACAAGCATAAAACATACAGACGTCACAATGACTCTAAACCCGTATCTTTCTATAATAACACTGAATGTAAATGGATTAAATGCGCCAACCAAAAGACATAGGGTATCAGAATGGATAAAAAAACAAGACCCATCTATTTGCTGTCTACAAGAGACTCATTTTAGACCTGAGGACACCTTTAGATTGAGAGTGAGGGGATGGAGAACTATTTATCATGCGACTGGAAGCCAAAAGAAAGCTGGAGTAGCCATACTTATATCAGACAAACTAGACTTTAAATTAAAGGTTGTAACAAGAGATGAAGAAGGACATTATATAATAGTTACAGGGTCTATCCATCAGGAAGAGCTAACAATTATAAATGTCTATGCGCCGAATACCGGAGCCCCCAAATATATAAAACAATTACTCATAAACATAAGCAACCTTATTGAGAAGAATGTGGTAATTGCAGGGGACTTTAACACCCCACTTACAGAAATGGATAGATCATCTAGACACACGGTCAATAAAGAAACAAGGGCCCTGAATGAGACATTGGATCAGATGGACTTGACAGATATATTTAGAACTCTGCATCCCAAAGCAACAGAATATACTTTCTTCTCGAGTGCACATGGAACATTCTCCAAGATAGATCATATACTGGGTCACAAAACAGCCCTTCATAAGTTTATAAGAATTGAAATTATACCATGCATACTTTCAGACCACAATGCTATGAAGCTTGAAATCAACCACAGAGAAAAGTCTGGAAAACCTCCAAAAGCATGGAGGTTAAAGAACACCCTACTAACGAATGAGTGGGTCAACCAGGCAGTTAGAGAAGAAATTAAAAAATATATGGAAACAAACGAAAATGAAAATACAACAATCCAAACGCTTTGGGACACAGCAAAGGCAGTCCTGAGAGGAAAATACATTGCAATCCAGGCCTATCTCAAGAAACAAGAAAAATCCGAAATACAAAATCTAACAGCACACCTAAAGGAACTAGAAGCAGAACAGCAAAGGCAGCCTAAACCCAGCAGAAGAAGAGAAATAATAAAGATCAGAGCAGAAATAAACAATATAGAAACTAAAAAAACTGTAGAGCAGATCAACGAAACCAAGAGTTGGTTTTTTGAAAAAATAAACAAAATTGACAAACCTCTAGCCAGGCTTCTCAAAAAGAAAAGGGAGATGACCCAAATAGATAAAATCATGAATGAAAATGGAATTATTACAACCAATCCCTCAGAGATACAAACAATTATCAGGGAATACTATGAAAAATTATATGCCAACAAATTGGACAACCTGGGAGAAATGGACAAATTCCTAAACACCCACACTCTTCTAAAACTCAATCAGGATGAAATAGCAAGCTTGAACAGACCCATAACCAGCGAAGAAATTGAATCGGATATCAAAAATCTCCCAACAAATAAGAGTCCAGGACCAGATGGCTTCCCAGGGGAGTTCTACCAGACGTTTAAAGCAGAGATAATGCCTATCCTTCTCAAGCTATTCCAAAAAATAGAAAGGGAAGGAAAACTTCCAGACTCATTCTATGAAGACAGTATTACTTTGATTCCTAAACTAGACAGAGACCCAGTAAAAAAAGAGAACTACAGGCCAATATCCCTGATGAATATGGATGCAAAAATTCTCAATAAGATACTAGCAAATCGAATTCAACAGCATATAAAAAGAATTATTCACCATGATCAAGTGGGATTCATTCCAGGGATGCAGGGCTGGTTCAACATTCGCAAATCAATCAACGTGATACATCACATTAACAAAAAAAAAGAGAAGAACCATATGATCCTGTCAATCGATGCAGAAAAGGCCTTTGAAGAAATCCAGCACCCTTTCTTAATAAAAACCCTTGAGAAAGTCGGGATAGAAGGAACATACTTAAAGATCATAAAAGCCATTTATGAAAATCCCACAGCTAACATCATCTTCAATGGGGAAAAACTGAGAGCTTTTTCCCTGAGAGCAGGAACACGACAGGGATGCCCACTCTCACTGCTGTTGTTTAACATAGTGTTGGAAGTTCTAGCATCACCAATAAGACAACAAAAGGAAATCAAAGGCATCAAAATTGGCAAAGATGAAGTCAAGCTTTCGCTTTTTGCAGATGACATGATACTATACATGGAAAATCCGATAGACTCCACCAAAAGTCTGCTAGAACTGATACAGGAATTCAGCAAAGTTGCAGGATACAAAATCAATGTACAGAAATCAGTTGCATTCTTATACACTAACAATGAAGCAACAGAAAGACAAATAAAGAAACTGATCCCATTCACAATTGCACCAAGAAGCATAAAATACCTAGGAATAAATCTAACCAAAGATGTAAAGGATCTGTATGCTGAAAACTATAGAAAGCTTATGAAGGTAATTGAAGAAGATTTAAAGAAATGGAAAGACATTCCCTGCTCATGGATTGGAAAAATAAATATTGTCAAAATGTCAATACTACCCAAAGCTATCTACACATTCAATGCAATCCCAATCAAAATTGCACCAGCATTCTTCTCAAAACTAGAACAAGCAATCCTAAAATTCATATGGAACCACAAAAGGCCCCGAATAGCCAAAGGAATTTTGAAGAAGAAGACCAAAGCAGGAGGCATCACAATCCCAGACTTTAGCCTCTACTACAAAGCTGTCATCATCAAGACAGCATGGTATTGGCACAAAAACAGACACACAGACCAATGGAATAGAATAGAAACCCCAGAACTAGACCCACAAACGTATGGCCAACTCATCTTTGACCAAGCAGGAAAGAACATCCAATGGAAAAAAGACAGCCTCTTTAACAAATGGTGCTGGGAGACCTGGACAGCAACATGCAGAAGGTTGAAACTAGACCACTTTCTCACACCATTCACAAAAATAAACTCAAAATGGATAAAGGACCTAAATGTGAGACAGGAAACCATCAAAACCTTAGAGGAGAAAGCAGGAAAAGACGTCTCTGACCTCAGCCGTAGCAATCTCTTACTCGACACATCCCCAAAGGCAAGGGAATTAAAAGCAAAAGTGAATTACTGGGACCTTATGAAGATAAAAAGCTTCTGCACAGCAAAGGAAACAACCAACAAAACTAAAAGGCAACCAACGGAATGGGAAAAGATATTCGCAAATGACATATCGGACAAAGGGCTAGTATCCAAAATCTATAAAGAGCTCACCAAACTCCACACCCGAAAAACAAATAACCCAGTGAAGAAATGGGCAGAAAACATGAATAGACACTTCTCTAAAGAAGACATCCGGATGGCCAACAGGCACATGAAAAGATGTTCAGCGTCGCTCCTTATCAGGGAAATACAAATCAAAACCACACTCAGGTATCACCTTACGCCAGTCAGAGTGGCCAAAATGAACAAATCAGGAGACTATAGATGCTGGAGAGGATGTGGAGAAACGGGAACCCTCTTGCACTGTTGGTGGGAATGCAAATTGGTGC
Source organism: Prionailurus viverrinus (assembly GCF_022837055.1). Taxonomy (NCBI): domain Eukaryota; kingdom Metazoa; phylum Chordata; class Mammalia; order Carnivora; family Felidae; genus Prionailurus; species Prionailurus viverrinus. Next base: position 40,400,591 of record NC_062561.1, read on the forward strand.
AGCCGCTCTGGAAAGCAGTGTGGAGGTTCCTCAGAAAATTAAAAATAGACCTACCCTATGACCCAGCAATAGCACTGCTAGGAATTTATCCAAGGGATACAGGAGTACTGATGCATAGGGCCACTTGTACCCCAATGTTCATAGCAGCACTCTCAACAATAGCCAAATTATGGAAAGAGCCTAAATGTCCATCAACTGATGAATGGATAAAGAAATTGTGGTTTATATACACAATGGAGTACTACGTGGCAATGAGAAAAAATGAAATATGGCCTTTTGTAGCAACATGGATGGAACTGGAGAGTGTGATGCTAAGTGAAATAAGCCATACAGAGAAAGACTGATACCATATGGTTTCACTCTTATGTGGATCCTGAGAAACTCAACAGAAACCCATGGAGGAGGGGAAGGAAAAAAAAAAAGAGGTTAGAGTGGGAGACAGCCAAAGCATAAGAGACTCTTAAAAACTGAGAACAAACTGAGGGTTGATTGGGGGTGGGAGGGAGGGGAGGGTGGGTGATGGGTATTGAGGAGGGCACCTTTTGGGATGAGCACTGGGTGTTGTATGGAATCTAATTTGTCAATAAATTTCATATAAAAAAATAAATAAATAAAATAAAAATAAAAATAAAAAAATTATTTAGGAAAAAAAAAAGAATGAAATGAGCTTGGCTCATAAAGAAATAAAATATTGCTTATTTCCCAGTTCTCTATTTCTTGCCAGTTAATTTCAATCAATATTTTATATGATTCTATTCAATGATTTGATGGTAGTACTAAGACAGCTTTAAATGTCACTTCAGGTTGACTAAACCTTAGGTTTCTTCCCATCTATATGCCTCTGATCTCCCTTTTCTTAGAAAACTTGAAATTGCAAATCCTTTCTCTTCCCCTTTGAGATGTAAGTCTTCTACAAGCCAAGGATATCTTTCTCAAGGACCTGGGAGCCATCTTTTTGAAACGTAACCATCAGGGAAGGTATCATGACTATTTCCAGCCTCTGTGGGAGGGTAGGTGCCTAACTTCAGTAAGCACCAATTAATCGACACTGATGGCTTAATCACATTCACCAACGTTCCCCATAATGCTCTCCAGTATTTTTTCACTAGCTCACCCCAGTGCTGAAAAACACCTGCCTTTGTTTCAAACATGAGTTTAATCTGCTATCCCACTGCAATAGTCTTAAATAAATTCTTACTTATTTTTTAACTATAATTATAAATTATAAATCTTTCATTGGTAATATGGTGCAAAGCCAGCCCATTCACTCATACTTAAAAAAATCACCAATCTGGAAAATTAATTTTAAGAGCAAAGGTATATTAGACAAAGCCCATTTTTGGGGAGGGGAATGGAAAATAATTTTTGTGTTTAAGCCTTGTGAAATATATTTTTTTCTCATTTTTCCTCTTCCTCACTCTAAATTACATTTTTTTTTTGCCAGTGTGTGGATCTTGTTGATAACAGTTACCAATTTGTGATGATTGGATTTGTAAAATCTGTAATTTAGATGAATGATAAACCGTGAAGTTTTCAGAAAGAAACTCATGAAAAAATTATTTTCTGGAAAATCCAGTGAGTGTTAAGTGAAGCTGAGTACTTTTGAGAAAATAAATGTGTACTTTACATTTCTAATTGAAATCTTTTGATTCATCTCTCAATAGACCCAGCAGAATAATCTCCCTATGAATTGTAAGAGACAGAGAAGAGTGAGAACTTTCCACTGTGGCCATGGCAGGTCCTTACCATTTCCAGTTGTTCCCCCTCTGCCCCACTTGATGATATCCAGATTGGGCAAACAATGGCTGGTAATCAGCCAGAGCCATTTCTTCCACTCTGTGAATCTGTCTGACCCCTTCCTTCTATTAAAGCCCTATAATCCATTTCCGCCTTCTTTTACAAGTTTAAATGCTCTTTAGGAGCATTCTCATGTGGGTCATTGTTGAATAAAGATTTATACTGATAATGCTCTACTTGATTTTTTCCCACAGAAGATATTTCTATGCAATCTATTGTTCTTATAAAATTCAATATGTGTATATGTTATGTATACCATATTTTAAGGCATATATGTTATATAATATGATGTTATTATGTTGTGAGGTTAAAAAATATTACATTGCAGTATAAATATTTTTACCTTTCTACACATAAGATAGAGAAATGTAAAAGAAATTATCCTCAGCTACTATTTACAAAATGTTTTTGGCAGACTAATCTCAAGAGGAATTTTGATCAGATAACTTTGAGAAAAACTATAGATTTATGCCCAGGAACCCCATCATTGCCACATTATGGCACATGCCAATATGCTATTTGTAGGTCACAGAGGCTTCAGCTGAAGGCGGTATGAAGTTCATGCTATGAACTAGATAGAACTGATGAGGGAGCATAAGGCAAGCAGCGGGCAAAATATAAGCTAGCACTGCCCCCCAGCCACCCCAAGTGGGATGTGTGTGATATTCCTCAGGCACTCCTGGCTTCCCAAGGACAAAGGAAAGGGAAAGAAAACCAATGGTTAACTGATAGAGGTCATAGTCGTGCAGGACACGAGTCTCCATCAGTTTACAAATATCTTAATAAATTACAAGAAAAAGGCAATCTTATAAATACCCTGGTCTCCAGGAACTCCCTACTGTCTTAATGATGATGTTGTTCTAGAGGGAAAAACCACCTTAGCTTGACAATACCTAGGACTACAGTAATCTGTAAATCTTCTTTAGCATTTGGAAATTCCTTTAAGAAACTTCCTCTCGACTTTACCTCCCCCAACTCCATAGTATATAATCAGTCACTCTTCACAACCCCTGAGCAGCTCTTTCTGCCTACAGGTCCTGTCCCCGTGCTTTAGTAAAATGACATTTTTGCACCAAAGATGTCTTCGAAAATTTTCGTGGCCAACAGCTCCTAACCCACGTTACCTCAAAACCTCATTAGAACTAGCCCAGGACTCAATTCATCTAATCATCAGAGCAAGATCTGATCTTGGCATGATTTATATTCATCTCTTAAAAACTCCAATAAATTCCATCTTTTAGAGGAACTGTTTAATTCTTCTTGTTGTTTTCTTGTTTGTTTTTAAATTCCAGCTTAGGTTAAAGGGTTTTTTTTAATAAAACCTGGGAAAATATTTTGGAAAATATTACTCTAATATTTTTAAGGGAAATGATCTTTTTATACAAGTTATGATCTTTATTCATAAAAAATGGAGAAATATAAATAACATTTTATGAAATGTCTTCAAATATTCCTTGGCCATAAATTCTGGCAATTATTAAAATCTACAAGGGACATCAGGTCAACTGTAGCAAATTTTAATCACATCAATGCAATAGTTTTAGAAGATGGCCCCTTTCTTTGCAACACTTTACTAATTTCTTCTTATTCTCCTTCTCTTTCTCCTCCTCCTCCTTGAATACTGTGTTTTCTTTTCCCTAACACAGCCTTCATATATCTCCTCACAATTCCCCATGCATTCCAGATATTGTATGGTTGATAAGACATATTTGTGAGTTGATTAATGCTTTTCCACTTTCTAAAGGAAACCATTTAATGTTTATAGTGTTTTGGTATAAAAATTTGCGTATTTTAAAATGAATATATGATCACTATGTGTAATTATTTAATCATTATTTAAATATATACAATTTCATCATAAATACTATTAGAACAATTACATATTTTACTTACCATTTGTGGGCCTAAAAATAATAAGCAAACATTTACAAATGTTACCTATATTAAAGCTTTTCTACAATTCAGCCAAATAAACCCTTTTGATTGAGCTGAAATGGGACTATTTTTTCAATGCCATAAATAATGCTTAAATATTCACGATCCTAAGATTGCTGTAAAAATAATACGTGAAATTGAGTGGCTTGCTTTAACAGAGCACTTCGTAGTGAAATAAGATTTTAAAGCACAGTATAGCGAGTAGTTATTAAAAAGACATCGAAGCAAAACCAAACAGGAAGAATTTATGCTCTTGAGTGCTTTGCTGAGATCCTTTCAGTCGTGTTGAAGCAAGATTGAGTCTATGCTTTCCCAGTTCTGTGTGTCAGGTAAAACATAGCAGGGGGTGAAATGAATTCATCTTTCTGTCTTCAAGTAAACTAAAAGCAATTTTTGTCTTCCCATGTGGTCACTTGAGGTGCTTGTCATGTTCAAGCTAATGATATCAGGCACCCTCAGGTTGTTTAAGTATTCATGAAGTAATTAAATTCTCATTAACATATAAATAAAAGAAAACTGAAAACAAGTTTAGCAGGCACCTAACATCTGTTCTAATGCTTTTAAGTATTAAAATGTGCCACACACAGAAGGAAAAGTGCATTCTGTTCTGGGAAGTATTTTGCATAGATTATTTATAGAAACTGTAATTAAACTGATTTGGCATATTAAAAAAAGTTAACAGCAGAGCATTATTTAGATCATTTGTTGGTCTCTGTCACCTAAATAAGGAGTTAAAAATAGATACAGGGAAAGGAAAATTAGGTTTTGTTTGTTTTACATTTCAGATAAAATTATAAGAATAATTGAAATTTACTTCCATCCTGAAACAAGATGGTTAAATTTCAGTCTATACAGGCATAAATCCAACTTTGCAACTGCAACCAAAAGCCCTTTTCATGGTAAATTATAAAATGGCTTGGGTGCTTGTCCAAACATGTCACTTAAATCCATAAATTTATCTTATTCACATATACAGATGATTTCCTCTTTAAAGTCTTTTATATATGAATTTGTCAAAGGGTAAATTGAAATGGATTAAAGAAAATCTTACCTTTCATTATTAACTGTATGATTTCATGTTATTTGCCACTTATAATAGATTTTTTTCATGCTGTGTATTATATTTTAAAATTTCAGATATCCCATGGGGCGCCCAGGGTGGCTCATTCCATTAAGCATCCCACATCAGCTCAGGTCATGAGTTCAAGCCCCTTGTTGGGCTCTGTGCTGAAAGCTCAGAGCCTGGAGCCTGCTTCAGATTCTGTGTCTCCCTTTCCTTCCCTCTACCCTTATCTGACTCATGCTTGGTCAATCTCTCTCTCTCTCTCTCAAAAATAAATAAACATTATTTTTTTTTTTATTTCAGATATCCCAAACTTTTTTCTATTTCCCATCTTCCCAAACAAATTAGCCATTCAAATAAGACAAATTCACTTATCTTACCTGGAATTAAATTCTGTATGTTCGCTAATATTAGGACACCACGACAAAACATTGTGAACAAAGTACGGGTGGGAATTGTAGAGGAGTGAAAGAAATTTACCCTCTACCCTTCTAAGTTTTTGCCAGGGATCCTTGCATCAAATAAAGAAAGAGAAAACACTGCATGCAGGGGAACAGTAAGGGGACTATAGGAACAGTCCACATGGAAATGCTAGCTTGACTATGATGATATTGGGGACAGATAAATTTTTGGAACCAGATTCTGGATATGTTTTGAAGATGAAGGCAATGTTATTTGGGATAAAACAAAGAGAGGAGTAAAGGGAAAGTCCAATATATTTTTTTCCTGAGAAACTTAAGAATGGAGTAATCATTTACTGAGATTAAGACTATGGGTGGAGTAGCATTAGGGATCAGTTCTGAATGTGTTGGATTTGAAGTGTTTCTTATCCAACCAAGCACATCAATCAAATAGGCAGTTGAGTATATGGAACTATTTCAGAGGGAAGATTCAGACCAGTGATATAAAAGTTGGAAGGCAGCAGAAAATTAATGGCATTTAAAGCCATTGAACTAAAGGAAATCACAAATAAAATGAATGTAAATAGAGGACAGAAGAGGCTCCAGGGCTAGGCTATTGAGCACACCAGAATTTTAAGGTCAAAGAGATGAAAAGAAATGGTCCATGAGGTCAGAAAAAATACCAGAAGAGTGTGATTTCTCAGAAGCCACGTGAAAAAGGGTTTCAGGCAGAAGAAATAATTAACACTGCCAAAGGTCAAGTAAGGTGAGGACTGAAAATTTATTACTGAATTTTGCAACATTGAGCTCATTGTTGATTTTGATTAGAAAGGCTTTGTTGAAAGGGTCTGGGTTAATGACTGATTGAGTGGGATAAGAGAAAATGTCAAGAGAGGAATTTGAAACAGGGAATGAATATAGACAACTGGGGATTAGGCTTTAAAATGTAATATATTAACACATCTGTTTTGTGTAAATCATGTAATCTGCATAGAGAAGTACTTAGGTCACAATCGCTTGCCTTAGTAGAGCCCCCTGGTGGTCCCAGCACCACTGGCAACAGCTGTGCCTTCAACAGAAAATTGAAACTTTACGTTTATGGACTCAAAACCATGAGTGGAAACAGCTTCTTTATTTTGGAGTAGCAATCCATTTCTCCTCTTTACCCTTTGAGCCATCATCACTTTTTCCTCCTTTCTTTTTCAATATCTTATGACACAATTCTCTAGGTTAAATCCTTCCAGATGAAATATCTAACATAGCTTGTTTTCCTGACTGGACCTGAATGTTAACATTGCTGATTGTGGTTTTCATCTTCATACCTTGGTTATATTTCCTTTTTTTTCTAGAATATTCTTGCAGTTTTTTGCTTCTGAATTTAAGTTTTAGAGTACCTTTAGGGCATCTGTTACTCTATTTGTGTGTGTGAAGCTCTTCCTGGTAGCTCTATATAGGTCACATGGACATTTCCTTCTCCAACCTTGAATGGCAGTCATTAGTTGAAATGTATAACAAAGCAGTCACATTGTATACAGATTAGCTACTTTCTCCAGGAAATTATTGTTACCAGACAATAAGATCCTGTACCACTTAAAATAGCTTATGTAAGATGACTAACAGTTGGCACATCCCACTTTGCTTTAAGACCTTCATCTCAAGGTTTTTAGTAATTCAAAGACTTTATGCAATGATATCTGTCCAATCTCAAATGAAATATTCTCCCTGGAGTTTTCTTCTTCTGAGATACTAGTATCTGTCAAGATCGTGTTTTCCCTTACTATAGTAAGTTTAATGAACTTAGCTAAGCTTGTCAAAAATTATTATTATTATTTCCTAAAAGTCTTTTAGGGAATCAGTTGACTGACAGTTCTTTCTTACCTAGGCAGTCTCCACGATACACCCACTGGATTCCTACGTAGCCACTCTCTACATGCCCTTAGCAGGGAAATGTAGGAAATTCAATATTTTACAGACAACACCCAAGAATGGAGCAATTCTGACCTTCCAACTGCCTATCCACTGTACACGAGCAAGCTTAATTTGATGTGAACATGTGAAGATTGTTAGGGGCAGTTTGCAAGGTGATCTTTCCTCAAAGTCCCAAACATTTAAGTGAGAAAAACCCTGTGTCATTGGAAATGCTCCAACCCATCCAACAAGTCTCTTTCCTTAGGACCAAAACTCATAGACAGGTCAGGTTGTGATTCATATCACTATTTCTAAATTCTCTTTCCTCCTCCTCCCTATAATCTCTATGATCCGAAATAAAGATAAATCTACATTTGCTTTCTTTTTCACTTATTTTAGACAAAACTCCATAGTTAGCCCAGTCAGTCATTTGATAAACTCCAAGAAAAAATTTTGTGGTCCAAAAGGTTAACTTTGAGAGTAATGATTTATCAGTGGCTTTTTTTCCTGCTCCCTAAACAAACGGTTCTCCACCACAGATAATTTTGCCCTCTGAGGATATTTGACAATGTCTGGAGACATTTTCATTGTCATAATTTGGGGGATGTTATGGGTATTTGCTGATAAAGTTTCTTCAATGCACAGGACGTCCACCAACAACAAAGAATTATCCATCAAAAAGTGTCAATAATGTTGAGGCTGAAAAACCCTTTCGAGATAATATTAGCCTCTCTTAAGATAGATCATTAATAAATACATTTATGAATAATGATAGTTTTTTTTTTTACTTTATGGATGAGTAAGTAACATTATTTGTTTTTTTACTCATTTATATATATATGTATGAATGAATTTATGCATTTTTGTCTAGTGCAGCTGAAAAATGGATGTATCTAAGTGATTATAATGTACTACTCTTTTCAGACAACAAGTGTCTTAATTGGCAATACAATTCAGTTAGTATTTACTACACATTTATTTTGTATAACTATTCCTGGAGGAACCAAATACATGTATGCCTATGAAAGTTCCCTTCAATCGAGGGGCTTTAAACCAGTGAGACCTAATCCAATAAGAACTATAATTAAGGTTTAAAAAAATTCTTTGAAAGGAGAGGGGAGCAAAAGATTAATTCTTGCTGGGAAGTTATGGAAAGACCTTATTCAAGCAGTAAGATTTAAGCATGCTGGAAAATAAGGTGAAAGTGTTCAAGAAAAAGAACATGTTGACAAATGCAGCAATCTAAATTCCATGGTAAAGATGAGTTAATTCTAATCATCTTAACTCATTTAATATGCTTCATATGAGAAGTGAGGATTAGAAGAGATTTAAAGGATATTTTAAAAAGGTAAATTGTCATCTGGGTATTGGAGATTGTCTTCAAGCATATGTTTGCACATGAAAATATGCATGGAAAATGGAAGCAAACTTGGACATGCATAGAAATGGGATATTTGAATTTTAGATTGGTTGTTTTACATGTTGTACACTAATAAGTATTCCTTTTGCATTTTCTTTGGAAGAGCAAATTGAAAGCATTTGCCTAGTCAACAATATAGGTACATCTTCCAATTTGTATTTTCTCATAGACAAGGAGTTTGATTTAATCATGGGTTAATAAGATGTATTCGGTTCTATCCATATGTTAGTTTGATTTTATAGGTCTTTGGAAGTTTTTGTTAAGATATTGCTTACTTTATACAGTGAAACTACAAAGATACAGCTAAATTAATTCATTTATACAAATTAGTTTTTCCATGTTGTAAACTTTGAAAAGCAGGGTGAAAGGAAAGTGTTTTCTTTTGGTGCTGTTAAAGGCCAATAGATTCCCATCAGAAATTGTCTCAAAGGTCAGCAGGTTGTGTCCATAAAAGCAAATTTCAATTATCTTTGAAACACTCAGCAATTGCCATGTTATTTTATGTATTATGCTTGACTATTCAAACTAAAAAAAAAAAAAAAAAAAAAAGGCACTTGTGAGGTCCATCCATTAGATTGTTCCTAGATGGCAGAACCTATAAGCTAATTTAACCCTTGAGGAAAAATTTAAAGCATATTTGTTTCTTTGGTATTATATAGTTTGAGACAAATAATTGCTTATCAACTTTAATTTGCAATCTGAAAATTTTAACATTAACATTGAAACTATTGTATTTGTTGTTTCAATAATCTGTTTTCAAAATTGTTGAATCAGCTTTTGAATACTGAGATTTGTAATAATATTAGAAGTGATGCTAAATTTAATCATGTTCACATGAAAATATGTTACTATAGTCAAATGCTACATGAATTACAACCTACATCTGTTAGGCAACTTTACTGAATAAAACATTATTTTAATAATAACCACTAGTTTGTATGTACCTAACACAAATTTCATATTGATTTAAATGATTTTAACACAAAATATTTGGCAAGATTAGAAAACAGTCATCCCTGAATGTTTATATAAATCTTCTAGACTCCAGAGAAAGATACTTGTCATTTTGAAATATCAGTTTCTGGGACAATCAGGATGATATTTTCTCAAATATGTGTGACTTGTGACACCCAAGACATTTCTACATACGGCTGGCAGAGTGGGCTCATTCCTAGTCAACCCATTTATTCTCAATATTCAGTAATAAATACTGAACACAGAAACTGAATTACTCAAGTATATATGTTACCTGTTCATGACAGAAATTAACAGATGTGTCCATGACGTGGACATTTGTTCTACCCATATGCTGTGACTGATGTTGCCATTAAAGACACACTAGCTTTTCAGGTCACCCAGTGAACACTTCATATAATAGAATCAAGAGTTTCTGAAAATATAAATTACACCATGAAAAAACAATCAACATCTCTGGAAGCAGAGTTGTTCTTTTATCAGAGTAGAATATTTTTAAGCAAAAAAAAATTTTTTTTTGCAACAGTAAAGGTGAGGAAGCAAATAGTGTAAAAATTAACCTTAGTAGTTTAAAATAACTAACTTAGAACCAAATGGTAACTTGAGTCCTGTGAGAACCAGCCTCAATGGAGTGGCTCAGTAGTAATTACGTACCATTTTAGCACTAGACTTAAAGCCATTTTAAATGAAAGTGATCATAATCATAAAGAAGATAGGAAAAAAGGGAATTTGAACTTTTAGTGACTTTCCATTAGATTCAGAAGAACTCTGACAATAAAGGCTTTCTTATTTGCCATTTACAGAGGGTCAAATACCCTCTTCCTACTGTCTTACTATCAGGCCTTGTTATTGGAATAATGGTTTTCATGAGAGCTCTGCAGGTTCTCCATTATCAGACATGTTTGCTACAAACATGAATAAGACAACTCGAGTTTTCAGCATTGGAGACCATGAGGTCACTCAAATTTGAGGGGGTCTTCATTTCAGACTAGAACTTCCCAGCTGACAGAATAACTGAATACTTATAGACTAGGTAGCAGTATGAAATGGGGCTATTATTTTCCTCTCTTATTATGTATAAATCTGCAAAGCAATAAAAGATATTTTCTCTTCCTGGTTAATTTTATAGTTCCTAAAATAAATAATATTTTGTCTATTGTCATCTAAAATGTATGTGTGCATACATACACAAACATACAAAAAGCATGTATATATATGTATATATACACACATGTGCATACATAAGCACATATATGTACATACCCAAATATATATGGAAAATATTAGGGATAATTGTGATACTAGATAGATGTTTCTGTTTTGTTCTCAATCAAATTCCTTTATTTGAGAAAGATGGAATGGATCTATTGAATTTTCACATGTTCTCTTCTTTTTTTTTTTTTAATTTTTTTTTTTTTAACGTTTATTCATTTTTGAGACAGAGACAGAGCATGAACGGGGGAGGGGCAGAGAGAGAGGGAGACACAGAATCGGAAGCAGGCTCCAGGCTCTGAGCCATCAGCCCAGAGCCCGACGCGGGGCTCGAACTCACGGACCGCGAGATCATGACCTGAGCTGAAGTCGGACGCTTAACCGACTGAGCCACCCAGGCGCCCCCACATGTTCTCTTCTTAACCTAAAAAATTTTCAGAGAAACCATCTATGTTATGCTCAAGCATCATGCATAGTAGCAGACAAGAAACATAAATTGCACATAACTCATACATTTTACCTAAGCCAAAGCACTAACATTATTGTTTTTCCAAATATTATAATTTGGGCCCACTTCTAAATAATAAGTGACTTACAATGAATAAAATGGCACATACATAACATGATTAAAATATATCAGCAAAATATATTTAAATTATTTTATTTTTATTATTTTAGTCATCAAAGTATGTAAGCACAATTTAAAATAGCATTTCTATAAATGATATTTCTTTAGAATATTTTTTCAGAGGTATATGGAAATTGTATCAGAATACCATTGCCTCTAGCTTGTATTTTCTTATGACAACTTCAGAGTTCAGTAAATTTTAATGAACACAAATAATAATACACATAAAGTAAAATAAATTAAAAGATATCAGGCTCAAAGCAGTTATCTAAAACTTAAGTGCATTTTCCTAGAATACTAGAAAAACTAAACTCGGAGTAGGCTGCAAAAAATTTAATTTGTAGTTCATGAAAGCAAATTATATTTTCCTTTATAAGTTTTTGCATTTCCTAAATGTTTACTTTTTCAATATAAGAATACATGTTAAATATATTAAAGATATATTTTAAAAACGGTTGACATATATTACTACACTTTCAAAAGGAAGTCTTTCATCATTGAAAAAATCTGCATGTCTATTGAGCTTTCACTGTCTAAAGTTCTACTGGAAACCAGAACATTCATTGACTAAATTTATGAAATTATGTGTAGGCTTGAATCTTACTGGCTGTTCTGTGACTATAAAAGTAACATATATTCCATTTAAATGTATGCTATACTATTTATCTATATAAGTCAGTATAATTCAGTGGTTATTTGCACAACTCTAGAGTGAGTTAAGTAAGTACAAAAGCTTGTTTCATCACATGCTAGCTCTTTACAAGCAGTCACCTGCAAATATGGAAAAAGAAAAGGGTAAGGTTATGTTCTGTTTTCCAAAACAAAACAAAACAAAAAACAAAACAAAACACCCTTCTGGCATATATCCATGGCCACACTGAGAAAAAAGAAGCTGGAAAATTAGGTCTTACTGTTCAGTAGCTGTATGCAAAACTGAAAATTATTATATTATCAGAAGAGAGAGAATGAATATTGGAAGACACCAAGTATTTCAAAGTTCGTATTTCCGAGTAACATGTTTATGCCCTTAATTTTAATTTTGTGCATTGATTTTTATTTATGCAAGATGAGCATTTAGGTCTCTAGCACATCACCCCTTTCCATTCTCCCACAACTTTTCCAAAATGGTGAAATTACACATTTTGTTTACATCAATAATCAGTTTGTGTGTCACTACAATAATGTAAATATTCTTAATGTGAGACATATCAGAGATGAAAGTCCTTCTTTCACAACATTTTATTTTCCTGGAGTTGATAATTCACTCCCTGTGTACTTACTTAGTACAATTACTCCAATTAGTCACCCTCAAGTTCCCCAAACAAAATGTGAACACCAGATATTCTGTCAATTTCATCTATAAGAGGACATGCTCCTAGAGCTATCATTCCTTTTGCTGCAATCAGGACTGATTGCTCTCCAGGTCTTCAGCACAGAAATCACGTAATATCTCTTCATTATCCTATTGGGAATCTCCTCAAATATTCACAATGTAGATCTCTTGTCGGGATCTCAGGACTTTTCTCTGTTGCTTTATTTCCTACAGTGGTGAAGCAGCTTCTTGAGAATGTGCCTATGTGTTTATGTGCCTAAATATCTGAGACCTTGCTTATTTTAAAGTGTCTCCATTTATTCTTAATAGTGATTCAATTTTACTAGGTATAGAATGCATGGGATAATATTTTGCTCTGATTTAGGAATAGTATCAACATTTGGAAAGTGAAATTTTATTCTCCTTCTTGAGTTTTGTTTAGACTATATACATTTTTTCCTTTCCCTGGAGGATTTTATAATTTTTATCTTTGAAACTTGAATTCTGAAATTTCAATTGATGGGCTTTAATGTAAATATTTTAGCCATACCTGTGTTGAAAAAATATGTTAGTTTAAGGAGGAATAAAAGACATAAGTGATAAACTCGAGGAAAATTCGGCAAGCAATTATAACGAAAGGATAGGTTCAGTCATGATAAAAATCATGATGTTTCAAGGGGCACCCGGGTGTCTCAGTCAGTTAAGTGACCGACTTCGGCTCAGGTCATGATCTCATGGTTTGTGGGTTCAAGCCCTACATCGGGCTCTGTGCCGACAGCTCGGAGCCTGGAGCCTGCTTCTGATTCTGTGTCTCCCTCTCTCTCTGCACCTCCCCTGCTTGTGCTCTCTCAATAAATAAATGTTAAAAAAAAGATTTAAAAAAATCATGTTTCAAGCCTTACACAACAAATTGTTCTTTTGGGATTTAAACTTCTCTAGTTTATAGAACAAGATGGATGGTGTCCTAATTCTTTTTTTAAAAGTTACCATCATATTGGTATTAAAAAGCTTGCATCTTAAACATATATATTGAAGTAGAAGTACTAAAACCCCAATGTTAATGAATCATCTCCAACACGTTATAAAATTTATAAGACATTAAGAACTAGCAGAGTAATAAGAAGATTGCAAATAGGGTGGTATATTAATAAATACTCCTTTAATGAATGTAGAGTAGATCATTTGATAAATTTCACCAAAGATTAAAACTCATTATAAGGTGATCATCTTGGCAATCACACCTTCTCTAGAAGAAGTCTGAAGAACTCTAAGAATTTTTGCTCGTTTGATCTCTGTCTTCAGTATAATAAAAACAAATACTCACTCAAAATCAACACATACCATCACATTTAGGTTTGAAACATTAAAGAAATTTCCATTAAAATCCCAAGTAGTGTGGCCTTTTTAAACATGACCTCAAAGTTAGAAACTTTTAATTAATTTGAGTGATAGTGTTGACTGCTATAGTAGACACTGTTGGTTGCTTGCTCAAAGATTTTTTTCCCACTATTTCAAAACTCATTATTTTAAATTCTTCTGAATGTGCATCTTGGTCACTGAGACCCAAGAAGCAGTCTTTTACTGAACTTTTGGAAAACTTTTTTTAAAGATTTTTTTAATGTTTATTTATTTTTGAGAGAGAGAGAGAGAGAGGGAGAGAGAGAGAGAGAGAGAGAGCACATGAGTAGGGAGGGGGCAGAGAGAGAGGGAAACACAGAATCCAAAGCTCTGAGCTGTCAGCACAGGCTGTGATCATGCCATGAGATCATGAGATCATGAGATCATGACCTGAGCCGAAGTTGGATGCTTAACCAACTGAACCATCCAGGTGCCCCACTTTTGAAAAACTTTTAATTCTTAATTGAAAAAAAAAGGACTCATCAAATTCAAATATCACTCTGGATTAATGCCATTTTGTAAAATCTAGTACCGCTGCAGCAATTTTGCAACCACGTGAAAAGACAACACAGAACACTTTTTTTCCTGTTTATTTATTTAATTTTGGAAGAGAGAGCACAAGGAGGGGAGGGGAAGAAAGAGAGGAGGGCAGAGGATCTGAAGCAGGTTCTGCGCTGACAGCAGCGAGCCAGATGTGAGCCTTGAATTCATGAACAGAGATCATGACCTGACCTGAAGTCAGATGCTTAACCAACTGAGCCACCAGGCACTCCCTGAACATTTTTATGTTTACAGAAGTGTGCTATAACAAAGATGGTCTAATCTTGTCAGGATGTTCCTGCCACAACTGCTAAACTCACAGATTTTGCTGGAAAATATCATCACCAATGTTTGCTATTACTGCTATTAGAAACAATGGCTAATATTGTTGCTAGAGAATGGGGATATGAAACATTTTAAGCCTTTCAATTGTTTTTTAAAATTTTTTAATGTTTATTTCTGAGAGAGAGAGAGAGAGAGACAGAGAGAGAGAGACAGAGAGAGAGAGAATGCAAGCAGCAGAGGGGCAGAGAGAGAGAGAGGGAGACAGAATCTGAAGCAGGTTCCAGGCTCTGAGCTGTCAGCAGAGCCTGACTTGGGGCTCCACCCGACCCATGAATCATGAGATCATGACCTGAGCTGAAGTCAGATTCTTAACTGACTGAGCCACCCAGGTGCCCCTCAGTTCTTTTTTTTTTTTTTAAATCATCCTGACAAATAGAGTAGAAATTCTAAGTCCATTAGCAAAGTTGGGAATTTTATACAAATGGAACCCCTCAGGTTATTTTGTGTGCCTTTGTGTATACATTCTTTGGTATCTGGTTCCTAGCACTCAGCACATTTAAGACTCAATCATGACGGGGTGCCTAGTTGGCTCAGTCGGTTAAACATCTGACTCCTGATTTTGGTTCAGGTCATGATCTCATGGTCCTGAGATCAAGCCCTGTGTTAGGTTCCAACCTGAGCGTGGAGCCTGCTTGGAATTCTCTCTCTCCCTCTCTGTCTGCCCCCCCCCCCCCGCCCTCTCTGTCTGCTTGCACGTGTGTGCACATGTGCGCTCTCTCTCACTTTCCCTCTCAAAATAAATAAACACTTATTTTAGGTATTTAGGTATTTAACATAGTATTTTAGGAGATCATCAGTTTTCTACAGCTGAGTATTACTAATTGTATGTACATACCACAATTTATCCAATTCCTACTGATTTTTATTATTACCAGTTTTGGGGCTTATTATTAATAATGCTGCTATGTTGATACATGTTTTCAGTGGTTTTGGATAAATCCTAGGAGTGGAATATTTGGATTATATGGTAGATATATGTTAACATTTTTGAGAAACCACAAACAATTTTCTAAAGTAGTTGTACCATTTTATAGTTCTACCAGCTACGTATGAGGGTCATAGTTTTTTCTAATATTTGGAGTTGCTTATCATTTTTTAAACCAATTTAGTGAGTGGGTGTATTTTGTTGCCTCATTATGATTTAAACATTTTTCTGTGATGACTAATGCTGTTGAGCACTTTTTCTCATGCTTCCTCACCATTTTCATATATTTTCTTTTGAGAAATGTTTGTTTTGCTCATTTTATTGTCTTTTATAATTCTGTTGCAATAGTTCTTAATATGTTTTGTCTATAAGTACTTTTCCAGTTTTTAGAATATCTTCATTTCTTTAGTGGTTTCTTTTAATGAGAAAAAGGTTGTAATTTTTGATTATGTCTAATTTATCCCCTTTTTCCCCCTTTAATGGTTATCTCTTTCTTTGATTGGTCTAAGAAGTACTTACCTACCCAGAAGTCATAAAGATATTTTCTAGTTACCTTCTGAAACACTATGCTTTTGGTTTTTACATTTATGACTGATTCATCTAAAACTACTATTTTATTTTTGCACACAGTGTGAAGTAGAAGCTATTTTCCCCCCATATTGATGCTGTAGCACCATTTGGTGAACAGATTTTCTGTTCCCCAGTGATTGCTTGGCATCCTTGAAAATTATTGGACCGACTATATGTAGGTTTATTTCTGTACTCTCTATACTGCTCCATTGATCAATTTGTCTATCCTTTTGGCAAGACTATACTATACAGATTACTGTAGCATTATAAAAAATCTTGGATTCCTTCAACAGTTTTTGTTCATTTCTCCCAATTGCTTTGGATATTCTTGATACTTTGTCCATTAAAATAAGTTTCAAAATCATCTTTTTGATTTTTAGAAAACAATCCAGCTTTGAATGTGACTGAGATTGCATTTATGTTATAATTCAATTTCTGAAGAATCAATATCTTAACAATATTGAGTTTTCTAATCCATGTTAGAGACTATGTTAGTTCAAACTAGAATACTATTACTAGAATTTTTAAGTAGAATCAACTTATTAATTCTAAAAAAATAATAAACTGCACAAAGCTATTTGTACAAAGGTAAGTACTGGAACATTATTCCTTATATTTATAGCCTAGCACCCACTAAAATCAACAGTAGAAAAAAAATCAATAGTAGAATGTTTAACTTTGTTTCCTGCCACACGATGGTGTTAGAATAATTTTGTGCAAAAATAGGGTCACGATATATTCATATGAAAAAAATAGGTAGCGAATTAGGTACACTCGGTGCACTAGGTACCTAGGTACAAATTAGGTACACTAGGATCTAATTTTTATAAACACATTTAACTACTGACTACCTATAAAAACATGACTCTGATGTTTAACTTCTGTTGTTTTTTTTTTCTATTATATGCCTCTCGGATATTATAAATTCTTTTGGGGCGCCTGGGTGGCTCAGTCACTTAGGCATCCGACTTTGGCTCAGGTCATGATCTTGGTTCCTGAGTTCCAGCCTTGAGTTGAGCTCTGTGCTGACAGCTCAGAGCCTGGAGCCTGCTTCAGATTCTGTGTCTCCCTCTCTCTCTGCCCTTCCCCACTCACACTCTGTCTCTGTTTCTCTCTCTCTCTCTCTCTCTCTCTCAAAAGTAAATAAACATTTAAAAAATTAAAAAAAAACAATAAATACTTTCAAATTAAAAGTATTTTTACTTTGCAAAAGTAAGCTTTGCAAAAGAAAGCTTTGCAAAAAGAAGCTATATTAGTGCATACATTTTTAGTCGTCTGTTTGCAAACTTTTTTTTCCTATGATTTCTAATAAAGTAAAACTATAAACCTCCTAGAATGATAAAAACACCTCCCACACATATTTCAGTTTCATCTGCTGAATGAAACCCACATGTTTCAGGTACAATAGGTGACATGCAGTTTTATAAATTAGCTACTTATTTATACATCTGCACAGCTTTCTATACTATTATTAAATAATTTTATCTGAAAAACTATTATATTCATATATATGCAGATAAACATGTTTCCTTTCAGACACTGTTTTCTCTCATCTGGCAGAATTAATGGCTTGTATTGCCTTTCATGGTATGAAAGAGCTATATGGTATCAGTTACACATAAGAATTGCAGACAACTTTTCAGGCCCAACTGAGTTTTGGGATTATTATTATTTGAGATTATTATTTGTAGCAGCAAAGCCAACAAAGTATTTTGCTTGTTGGACTACCAAGTGTTCTGGAGATAGGAGGGCTCAAACTGTTTTATTGATCCAAGGTTGGGTTTTATTTATTTATTTATTTTTTTAGGAGATACCATGAAAGGATAAAGAGAGAAACAGAAGTAATAATATCAGTAAGAAGGTAGTTTTAACATAGGGTCATAAGAATGAGTTCAGGAGAGAATAGAAGAGAAGGTTTAAGTAGAGATATTAGAAAGGTCAAAAGTATGGAGAGTTTAGTGTGATACAAGAAAAGAGGTTTTGGCCAGAGTAAGAAATCTTCAATTTAAAATTTCAGAGATGAAGCCTTAGAGAGGATGCTGACAATCAGCTTGTATAGATGGGAGTAAGTGGTTGAAATAAAGTGAGCATGAACATTTGTATATAATGAGGATAAGGATTTGGATAATAGTCATCTGCGTGAATACTGTAGTCATTTGAATTATTTAAACATTGAGGCCAGTCAGGGGTGGACAGAAGGAATCATAAGGAAGTTATGTTGTGGGAATAGTTGAACTGCATGATCCTAAAGGACAGAAGATGTTTTTACACATGGTTAGAGGCATCACTATGCAGGAGCCATGAGGTAGGTGCATGCTTTTCCCATCTCAGATCATCTCAGATGCTAAAATATGAGAGATGAGGGAAAATAAAATATAGTTCTTTAAGAAAGCTGCAGAAAAGATGAGACTTGTTTAGATCTGAATTTCAGTAAGACAGCAATAAGGGATTATTCAGAGAAAATTATGATAATGTATGGGAGTTTTGTTTATTTCTTTTTACCTATGGAATAGGATTCTAAAAAACACATTGAGGTTGGAAGAGAAAATATCAGTTAAGGATTGCCTTCAGCTGCACAAAGTAGATAACAGATAAAAGTGCCTTAAAAAAAAAGAACAGCTTTTTGCTTTTTTTTTTTTTTTTAATCTAGAAAGAATGTCAGAGCTAGGAAGCCCCGGGATAGTTCATTCCCTTCACAAGGTCACCATTTTCACAGACTTCTTCTATCTCCCTGCTCCACCATCCATAGTGACTGCTATAATCCTCATGGTCACCTGCCTCAAATTGACTTTCAGCCTTATATTACAGGCTATAAACAGTAGACTAATAAGGAAACAACAAGGAGAAAAGGGTGATGACTACATCAGAAAGTAAAATATGCTTAAATATTTCAGTGGACTTCCACTGACACCTGAGAAAACATTGCAATGTCAAGGGAGGCTGGAAAATTATTTTATTTTATTTTATTTTATTTTATTTTATTTTATTTTATTTTATTTTATTTTATTTTAATTTATTTTATTATATTTATCTTATTTTTTGTTTTACCTTGTTTTCTTTTGTTTTGCTTTAATTTTATTTTTAATTTTTCTAATAAGGTCCATTGCCATTTTAATGAAATCAGGAATGCCTACACCTAACTCCATCTTTCCTACACATTTACATTTTCATTTTCGGGTTTTTTTCCTCAGCAAGTTTAAATATTTCATTACTGAGACTGATGATTCTTTGTTTCCTACCACCATCCCCAAGAATAGAAGTAAAGTACAGGACGGGCATGACGGTACAGAGAGGGCAGAAGAGAGGGAGGAGGGGAAAGATGAGATCCCTCATTTCAGCCAGTGCTCCGATACGTGAAAAATATAAAGTCTGGGGGTAGTGATTACAAGTGTTTTCTCAAAAAGAGTCACAGTGATCCTAATTTGAATTAATGATACTCTTCACATAGTCAAAGTGTAAGAATTCTAATGAATGCTGTTGAGGATGGGGATGAGAGACAAAGAATTACCAGTCTCAGTGATGAAATATTTAAATTTGATGGGAAATACCCAAAAATGAAAATGTAGATATCTGGGGCACCTGGGTGGCTCAGTCGGTTAAGTGTCCAACTTTGGCTCAGGTCATGATCTCACAGTTTATGAGTTTGAGCCGCACATCAGGCTCTCTGCTGTCAGCACAGAGCCTGCTTTGGATTCTCTGTCCCCACTCCTGCTCGTTCTCTCTCTTTCTCTGAAAACAAATAAACAAACTTAAAAAAAAAAAAAGAAAATGTAGTTATCTAGGTAAGATGGAATTAAGTCTAAGCATCCAGTCTCCCCTTTTCCACAACCCTGTATTATTATAGATTATTTACTCAAAACCATGGCATAAACATGAGAAATTAGCAGAGGATTACACAATGCTTAAATTAAAAAAAAAAAATTAATGATATGGAAAAAGTTTTATAATATATTGTTAAATGGTAAAAGACTATTACAAAAAAAATAAAAGACTATTAGAAAACTATGTGTACATTTTAATTCTTCTTCTCCCCTCTGTCACCCATATTTTGAAGGATATTTACTCAACTACCAAAAATAGTTATACTTGGGTGGGAGTAAATTTTACTTTCTCCATATCTTTTTGTTCTTGCCATATTAAGCATGGGTTACTATTTTAATGAAAAAATTTCAGTAAATACTTAAGCTTTTGCTAATTGACACTTTCTGAAAGGTATTTTCCCCTTTGATGACCCATATCATGCACACACTTTCCTACATTTTTGAGAATAGATCAGTTACTACTTCTTAAATTGCACTATTTACAACCATAATCTAATGAAGCACTTTATTTGGGGTCAGAGACTGGGACACATTGCTAAGCCTTGGGACTGACTCAAGAAAACTGGTAAATTTAGCTACTTAGTATTAGGAGCTTGAGACAGCTCCATTCTCACTCATTAGGAACTTGGAGTGATTACTTGCATTCTAAAGAAACCAAATGTTTTTGAATATTTTATAAATAAGACAAGCCACATAATATGCTATTTTGAATGTTCTAGTGTTTTGATACTGCATAATGTGATGCAGCCTGACATTACAGAGATCAGCTTCTTTTTTGTTTGATGCTGTTCTTAAAATGTTTTATTACAAATCATTATGCAACATGTGCATTTATCTTCATATTACAGTGACAATATATTTGTAAATCACGGAATTACTGCATTATATTTGCATTTATTTCCTTTGGTAAAACAATAGTTATATATTTTATTCTTATAATTTATACAACCTTATTCATGCACACACTAAAAAAAACAGCAACAAAACCCTAAACTTTTTGTAATCACACAGCTATAAACACACCAAGAAAAAGATGTGATAATTAAATGCTTTTGAGTATACAATGAAGATGCTACTGAGAGAAAATAGTTCATTTTAGAATTTCCATTAATTTTAGGCTTACTGAAATCTAAGTGGCAGCTAAGAGAAAAATACTTATTTAGACACTGAGTTGAGTAGTTTATTTAACAAATACTAAGTGCCTACTATGTGTTATGTCCCACTATAAACTCCAGGAGTACAATACTAAAGAATAAATAATTTTTCTCATGGACATTGCAATTTATGTTCATTTAATTTTTTCCCCTTAAATAGAGTTTACATTTTAGAGCAGATTTAAGTTATCATCAAAAATAGAGTAGAAGGTGCCCAGGTATCACATATACACACCCACCTATGCATAACTTTCCTCATTATCAATATTTCTACCAGAATGGAACATTTTTACAATCTATAAACTTACATTGACACATCATATCACCCAAAGTCCATGTTTAAGGCTCACTTTAGATGTTGTACATTCTGTTGTTTGCATAAATTCTACCGGTTTATCATATGTACCCATCGTTGCAGTATACAGAGCAGTTTTACTGTCCTGAAAATACGATGCTCCTATTTATCCCTTCCTTCCCCCAATACCTGTCATTGCTTTAGCTGGGCATTCCAATAGAATGTTGAAATGTTGAAAGAGGATATGCTTGGCTTGTATCTGATCTCAGTGGGAAAGCTTCCAGTTTCTGACCATTAAGTATGATGTGAGCGGTAGGGTTTTGTATATGTTATCAAACTGAGAAAATTCTCCTTTATTCCTAGTTGCTGAGAGTTTTTGTCACAAATGGGTGTTGTATTTCAACAAGTGCTTTTCCTGAATCTTGTTTTGTTTTACTTATTTTGTGGTTATAATATGTAATTACAATGTATGTATTATATACTGCAATATACATTAGCAACTAATCCAAGTTTTGGTGGTTAATTTTGTGTTAATTGGATGGGCTAAGGGATACCCATTAACTGATAAAACATTATTTTGGGGTGTGTCTGTGAGTGTTTCTAGAAGAGATTAGCGCTTTAATCATTAGACTGAGTCCAGAAGATCCACCCTTACATGTGCATGGATATCAACCCATTGATTGAGGGCCTGAATAAAACAAAAAAAGTAAGGGAGGGTGAATTCTTGTGCTATCTTCTTGAGCTCTGATGCTTATCTACTCCTGCCCTCTGACTTTAGAGCTCCTGGCTTTTGGGCCTTCAGATTTGGAACTTATATTAGCAGCCCCCCTTTCTGAGGCCTTCAGCCTTGGACTTGGACTTACACTAGTATGGGACCTATGGTTCTCACGTTTTCATATTTGGACTAAATTAAACCTCTGACTTTCCAGGTTCTCCAGATTTCAGATAGCAGATTTTGAGACTTTTCAGTCTCCATAGCTTCATGAGCCAATTCCTAAAATAAATCTCATCTATCTATCTATCTATCTATCTATCTATCTATCTATCATCTACCTGTGTTATCTACCTTCTACATACTTTTGGTTCTGTTTCTCTGGATAACCCTGACTAATACACAAGTCCACATTCAAATGACACTATACCACTGCACAGGTAATGTGAGTACCTTATAATACAAAATAATCCTAATTCTTCTCTCCCATTCTGTGTATCATTGCTGTCATTTATTTCACTTCATATATAAGCAAACACACACACGCAAACACACACACACACACATATATTCTTATACATAACAATAAATAAGAAAATTCATTGCTGCTGCTATATTTTGAACAAATCATTATCTGTTAGATCAATTAAGAATAAAAAAGATAAGTTTTTATTTTATCTTCACTTATTCTTTTTCCAATGTTCTTCCCTCCTTTGTGAGTATATGAGTTTCTGATCTATACCTTTCTCTTCTCTAAAGAACTTCTTTTAACGTTTTATACAAGGCAGGTCTACAGGCAATAAACTCCATCAGTTTTTGTTAGTTAAAAACGTCCTTTTTGGGTGCCTGGGTGGCTCAGTCAGTTAAGCGTCCCACTCTGGATTTCAGTTTGGATCACAATCTCCTGGTTCGTGGGTTCGAGCCCCACATGGGGTTCTGTTCTGACACCATGGAGCCTGCTTGGGATTCTCTCTCTCCCCTTTTCTCTCTTTGCTTCTCCCCTCTCTTGCACTCTATCTCTGTCTCAAAAAAAAAAAAATAAAAAGGCTTTATTTTTCCTTAACTTTTGAAGATAATTTTTCAGTGTACACAATTCTCTGTTGTTTTGTCTCTCGACACTTTAAATATTTTACTCTACTCCCTTCTTGCTCACATGAATTGTGCAGAAAACTCGTATGTAATTCTTGGGCACCTGGGTGGCTCAGTCTTTAAGCATCTGACTTTGGCTCAAGTCATGATCTCATGGTTCATGAGTTTGAATCCCACATCGGTGAACTGGAGCCCTGGTTCGGGTGAGCCTCACTTCTCTCTCTTTCTTGCTCCCCCCACCCTCTCTTCCCCTCCTGGTACTCTCTCTCTCTGCACCTCACTGACTTGTATCCTCTCTTTCTCTCAAAAAGAAAGAAACAAACCCCCCCCCAAAACAAAAAAAAACCCAAAAAATCTCCCCTAAAACTCATATGTAATTATCTTCACTCCTCTGTAGGCAGGGTGTTTTTATTCCCCTGGCTTCTTTCAAAATATATATATTTTAAATGAAAATGGTATGCCTAGGTGTGATTTTTAGATACTTATTTTGCTTGGTGTTTTATGAGCTTGCTGGATCTGTGGGTTTTTGTCTGTTATTAATTTGGGAAAATTTTCAGTCATTACTGTTTCAAGTATTCTGGTTTTTTTTTTTTTTTTTTTTGTTCTCCTCCTGGTATTCCTATACGTGTATGCTACACATTTGTACTTGTCCCATAGTTCTTGGCTATTCGGTTTATTCATCTATTTTAGTATTTTTCTTTAATTTGCTTTTCAGTTTTAGAAATTTCTATTGTGATGTCCTCAAGCTCAGCAATTCTTCCCTTATTCTACTAATAAGCCTATCAAAAGCATTATTTCTGCTACAATGTTCTTGATCTATAACATTTTTTAAAGTTTATTTATTTTGAGAAAGATCATGCGACAGAGAGCAGGGGAGGGGCAGAGAGAGGGACAGAATCCCAAGCCGGCTCCACACTGTCAGCGAGAAGCTGGACTGGAGGGCTAGAGCTTACCAACTGTGAGATCACGATCTGAGCAGAGATCAAGAGTCAGACAATTGGCTAAGCCATCCAGACACCCCAGATCCTATAGAATTTCTTTCTGCTTCTTTCTTGGTTTTTCTGCTCCCATTGCCCATCTATTCTTATATGCCCTCTACCTTACGCGTTACAGCTATTCATATATTTATATAATCACAGTTGTTATACATTCCTGGCTTGAAAATTCCAGCATCTCTGCCATATCTGAGTTTGCTTTTGATGCTTTCTCTGTCTCTTCAAACTGTGTTGTTTTGCCTTTCAACATGTCTTGTATTTTTTTTTTTTCTAGATTCAGACATGAGATACTGGGTGAAATGAACTACCACCCCCCCTCTCCCCCCACCAGCAAAGCCAAATAGTGCACCTTCAGACTCCAGCTCCTCCCTGTTTGCCCTCCTGGGAAATCCCACACTCCTCCCAACCAGATTACGCCCCAAGTACAGTTTGTGAGCATCCCTGATGGTGTTCAAAAGAGAACATTTCCTGATTTAAGGGCTTACGTGAAAGGGTCAGCTCCTCCATGGAATGGCGCTGGCAATTAGGCTGGGTCGGTAAGAGAGAACAAAGCCATGAGGTTTTTCTTCAAGGGACAAGATCTGAGGAACAGGCAGAGTGATGGTCTTTTGAGTTTAATTCTAGAGAACTCGGAGTTGGTGGGGAATAACTGGCCCCAGGACGTGCAATGAAATGGTGTGTTTGGGTTTTTGAGGCTTTGGACCTTGGCAGATGTGGGACCGGGACCCCAAGTTTCCGCTTCAGAAGCCTATGTCCTTTCACTGACTCGGTCCTTAGTTCTTCAGGAAGGCCATAAACTTGTGTGGGCGCTTTTTCACTGCCCCCATTCTGGCCTCAGACAACAGCTCCCACGCCCAGCCTTTAGGCCACAGCTCATTCCCACACTCGTGGTGGCAAGCACTCTGGGGCCAGGTGCCACAGTGTGACTCCGAAAGGGACAGGGACAGGCATCTACAAGGATTGAGGTTTGCCTGATAGGTGTCAGGAGCCAGAAGCCTCGCGGCCGCCTTCGGGACGAAGGTACTAAAGCAGCCAAAATTCCACACGGCCTTACCGGCCCCCGTAGATCTCTCAACATCTCGCGAGATCTGTTTCTGCTGGGTGGTTAACTGAGACAGCAGAGTTCCTGGCGTGGACGCTGTGCTTTCTGCTTCACCTCCGTCTCAGTGCTGTTCCAGCTGCTCTGCGGGGACCTACCAGCCTTACCAATAGGTGAGGAGTGGAGGGAGGAGGAGAATTCTATTGTCTTGTGGTTACAGTTTAGTCTTTTAGTGTGCTTTTATCTTTGGATTATTAACTTCACCTGTGCTCCGTGTTTAATCCCCTTAAACGGGACAAGAAGCCGGGAGTGGGCTGGAGATGACTAGTTCCCTTCTTCCATGTGGAATGCTAGAAGGGTATGGGGTTGCATATTACCTTTCCTGCAGTGAATTAAACTCTGATAAAACCTGGGAAATTAGACTAATTAAACAAAATGCTCTGGCATATTTTAAAATGTTTTATTTTTCCTCTACCTCTGCCAGAAGTAAGAGAGTTTTTGTTGTTTGTTTTTTTCAGCTCTCAGATTCACTGTAAGAATCAGGTTGAGCTTTTGGAGGTAAAAAAAACAAACAATGTGGAGTCCCCTTTATTAGTGGGTACTTCTGGAATTTTTGACTGTCAAAGTTATCCACACTGATCCTCCAGTAATTATCAAAGTTTAATTTTCCCTACCTGGGGATGTTGCTGTTCATGGGCTTCTGATCTGGTAAATTGTGATTGTTTGTAATTTGCCTGTTGGTCTCTCCAATTTTGGGGATACTGGTTTTGCCTGTAATCTCATTTCTCTTATGGATCTAAGAAAAATTGATTTTCCACTGTGTTTAGTTTTTTTATTGTTGTTTAAAATAAGAGTACCAGTTCCAAGCTTCTTACATTCCAGACTGCAGACCAAAAGTGTGGAGATTGCATTTCAATAGAGGAAGACAAATAATAAACAGGCAAACAAAATAAGCATATACTGTGTCAGATGGTATGTGCTGTGGAGAAAATAAATCAGGATAAGGTAAATACACAGTTCTGTTATGGGACAGAACAGTTTCCTATCTCAGGTTCAGCTGCTCGCTGCTGGAAAATCTTGCTACTCAAGAGACTGGTGATGGTGAGAAAAGAAAGGTTGCTTTATTCAAGAAGCTGGGAACCTGGGATGATGGTGGACTAAAATCTCCAAGACCATTTTTTACCATCCAGGTGAAGCTGGAGGGTTTTAAAGAGGAAGGCATGGGAAAAGGAAGGGGGGTATGTGCTAGAGAAGCAGGATCCCGGGCAGTTAGTCATATGTCGACATGACCGTGAACAGACTTGCTGGCATCCTTGGTAACTGTTTTCAAATGTAGTTAGGCCTTATTTTCTGGGAAAGTGCAGTTCTTTACTCCTCAAGGCTGATGGTCTGCAAATTTCAAGGAAAGTATGTTACTCCTGCTGCAAAAACCAAAGGGTTAAGGTCAGGAAGCAAGGAGTACATAAGCTTGAAGCACCTTAACACTTAAGATGGGTTGGGGTGCTGTTAACGGTTCTACTGATAGGGACAAATTGCTGTTTTATATTGGATAGTCAGG
Organism: Prionailurus viverrinus; assembly: GCF_022837055.1. Classification (NCBI taxonomy): domain Eukaryota; kingdom Metazoa; phylum Chordata; class Mammalia; order Carnivora; family Felidae; genus Prionailurus; species Prionailurus viverrinus. The sequence continues at coordinate 40,427,683 of NC_062561.1, forward strand.
AAAGGCCTTGCTGAAAATGTGGCATTTGAGCAGAAGGAGAGATCCTGGTGGCTATCTGGGGGAAAGAACAGGTGCAAAGACTCTCAAGTGTCAAATGTTCTTGGTGGTCCAGAACAAGAAAGGTTGTGTGTCTGGGCAGAGAGAATGAGAGAGAAGTAGGAGATAAGTCACAGGTAATGCCTGGTGAACCCTTGTAGGCCACTGTAAGGTCATTTGTTTTGATCTGTGTGAGATGGGGACGCTAACAGTCTTGCACTGAAGACTGAGGTAATCTGATTTAAGTTTTAAAAGTTTATTTTAGCTGTTATGCTGCACATAGACTGTAAAGGGACAGACTTGAAAACAAAGATTAGGGAGCTAATCCAGTATTCAGGCTTCCCTGTGTCATTTATCAGGTTGGTAGTGGTTAGGTGGTAATTTCAGGTTTTAGAATCTGGATATATTTTGAAGATAAGAGTCAATACATTTTTTTTTTTGAATTTGTGATATGAGAGAAATAGAGGAAGTAACAACACCCCAATTTTTGACCCAGACCAAAATGAAACAGCCGTTTACTGTAATTATGGAAGCAAGTATCTGAACTGGACAGAATATGAAGTATGGCCTAATGGTAGATTGAACTTCAATATGAACACATCACATATAATCCATGTGATGTTTGCAAATATAAATTGGTAACACAACTGAATCAAAATTAATATTCAGAAGAGAGTTACCAGCACTGGATAAAGAATGGACCAAAGATTTTATAAGCATTTTGGTAGAGGATGATTTCTGGGAACTTCAATATTACCTTGCAATGCAATTTCTTATTCTATATGTGTTCTCAAGGACAGAAGATCAAACAGCTACTAGGAAATTCTAGGCAGCAAATAAAAGGAGAAGAAAAATACTTAAAGAAACTCTAAATAGAAGAAAAAATATAAAAATGTAGTATTACATAACAGAAATAATAAAAACCAGAGGCTTAGTTGACCCACAAAACATCCACTATCATCAGGCACATGTTTGAATGCTTTTCTATGAGAGGAGGTACCCATGGAAGAGGCTGAAGGGATCCTGTAATTACCAAATGTTTGTCGCTTCAAATTTTTCTTTGCTATGGGGTCAGGAATGTTTGTTGTAATTTAATAAAGTTGATAGGAGAAGATTGGGGGAGGAAAACAAGCCACAGTAATTAACCTATAGCATTTTTCACATTTAAATATATATTTGAAAGGTGTTTAGTATTGTTTATGCAAAAGCATCTATAATTGGATTTATTAGAGAATAATTATGTATGTTGTTCTTAAACAGTGTCTAAATTAAATATTCTGTGATTTGTATTGTCAAAGAATACTCATTCTGAATTCTTACATAATTGCATTAAGTAGCAGTTATCTTTATTTATTTTATTCTCTTTGTTTTAGCATATTGGTTTTTGGTCTGTATTGTTTTGGTTAAAAGGGAGCTGAATAATAAGCCATCCTGTCTGTCCTTTTAAAAATTAAATACTATTAAACTTTAATGAAGTTTTAAAAATTAAAACATTAAGAATATATTTTTAAAAGAGAAGAGTATATGTGATATTCTATAATCAATGAGAAAAAATATTTTCCTCTGATCAACTAAGGAACAGGCAGTTGAGAATATTTGCTCAAAACATTTTATGTGATTTATTCTATTAAAGTATTATTTAAATGATTTTTGTTACTTATTTTACAGAGTAGTTTCTACATCTTTTTGTTAGTAAATTGATAGTTGCATATGGTATCTGTAATCATATTCTGTTCATATGTAAAAATTTATGAGTGATTGTAATATAAAGTATTAGGTATAAAAGTTAGGCTATGAAACAACAGACTAAAAATGAAGTATAGTCATCACATAAGTTTTTACTCATGCATTACATGTTAGAGGTCAAGTACATACTTTTATTTATAGTGATGCTTGGCCATTGTTAATAAAATTGCTACCATGTGTATGATTTTGTAGACTGTTGAGGCAGCTGAGGAATGTTCCTCTAGCTATAACTTAAACCAGTTTCACAAATTCTCTAAACTTCATTTGACTCATCCATAGACTAGCACTACATCTCCACCTTCTTTTATCCTTTCCCAAGATTTTCAACTCTATTAATGAGGAAATTCTACAGCAAGAAGTAGGAATATATACATAAATTGGGGGTGTATATATATTTTTAAGTAGCTTTGACCAAAAAATGTATATAAACACATAATATTACATAACAGACATTCATAAGATAGGATAAGTACCTACAGATTTATTTAATTTATTTAATTTCATATCCCAATTTACATCATTAAGGATCCGAATTCTTTCTTACTTTACATATATTATCCTCAGGGTATAAATTTTATTATTGACTGTCTCTCCTTATTATTGACTGTCTCTCCTTATAATGACTATCACAGTCTGTGGCAGTACAAGAAAATGAAACAATGTCCACCATATTTATATGTGTGTGTTTATTCTGTGTGTGTGTGTGTGTGTGTGTGTGTGTGCGTGTGTGCGTGTGTGTGTGTGTTGGGAAGTGCCTTTTATTATGTGTTTCTTTTTTTCCAGCCTTCTTGAGGTATACTTCCTATATACTAGAAACTTGCACATATTTAATGTGTACATTTTGGTGAGTTTGGGCATATGCATACACCTGTAACACCATCACCACAGTCAAGGTAGAAAACATTCATCACCTCCAAAAGAATTCTTGTGTCTTCTTGTTCCTCCTCCCTCGCTGCTGCTGCTGTTGTTGTAGTTGTTATTGTTGTTCTTCTGCTTCTCCTTCTTTTGGTGGTAAGGAAACTTAGCATGGAATCTATCCTCTTAAATAGTTAAGTGAACAATACTATATTGTTAACTATAGGTACTGTGTTGTACAGATCTCTAGAATTTGTATACCTGCAACTTTATACCAGTGAAATAAGTCAGTCACAGGAGGACAATTAGTTCATGATTCCATTTTTATGAAGTATCTAAAATAGTCAAATGCCTGGAAGCAGAGAATAGAATGATGGTTGTAGGGGATGGGGGTGTGGTAACATTTAAGTCACTCAGCAAATTTCCCTTCACATCTCACAAGCTACAACTCTAACAATTGCAACTGTTTCTTGGCAACCGTAATTGAGCAAGGCTGATATTTTTCTGGTTTGTACCAATATGTGGCTTTTCCACTTATTAGATTTTGAAACAATTTTGGATTACTTGCCAAACAGCCACTGACTCAAGCCTATCTAGTACTTCAGCAGCCCTATTCTCAGAAGCTTCTGACAGGCAATTCTTTTTTTTTTTTCCAATTTATTTTTTTAAATTTTATTATTTATTTATTTTTAAATTTACACCCAAATTAGTTAGCATATAGTGCAACAATGATTTAAGGAGTAGATTCTTTAGTGCCCCTTACCCATTTATCCCATCCCCCCTACCATAACCCCTCCTGTAACCCTCAGTTTGTTCTCCATATTTATGAGTCCTTTCTGTTTTGTTTCCCCTCCCTGTTTTTATATTATTTTTGTTTCCCTTCCCTTATGTTCGTCTGTTTTGTCTCTTAAAGTCCTCATGTGAGTGAAGACATATTATTTTTGTCTTTCTCTGACTGACTACTTTCACTTAGCATAATCCCCTCCAGTTCCATCCTTGTAGTTGCAAATGGCAAGATTTCATTCTTTTTGATTGCTGAGTAATACTCCACTGTATATATGTAGCACATTCTTTGGACCTCCAGCCATCAGCCCCTTGCAGCGGAGTGGGGCCTCCAGAATTCCACTCCTGTGTTGAAGCAGCTATCCATTCTGATTAGAGATGCCTTTGTAATACCAGTTGCTACATACCTTAGAAGAGGACTAGGGAGGATTAGGATCACTATGCTTCTTGTGTAGAACCCATGGATATAGGAAGTCAGTGGGTTCCCTGATAAAATCAGTTTCATTGAAAAAGTAGAAAAGGAAATGGATGGTTACTAAGCCATCTACAGTATCTGCTGCAATACTTGGTAATATAGAGGTCTTTATTATGTGTGATAGCACTAAGAATGGTCTTTTATGTGTGACCTTCCCCAAGGAATTCTTACATGCTTTATAAATCCTGAGTATTTTTCACTTACAAGTTTAGCTAGCGGCAACAGTAGAAAGCTGCCCTGTTCCTTCCAAGTCACTGCTTATTATTCAATAACTGTTCTGGCCATTGTCCTCAATATATAGATACATTTCCTTATCCATACACCCCTAAACCCCAACCCCTGACAAAGATAAGACCAGTCTTAAGGTCCAGTTGTACTTTATTGAGAAGTTAAAGAATACAAAATGGAATGCAATGCAGGGATTTTTAAGAACAGAAACATAAAGTTAGTTATGTCTCTTAGAATCCATCAGCTGCACAAGATTTTCTATTGACTTTTTTTTTTCCCTTAGACTCTTGACTGCTTTTTAGTTATAGGAGTCAGTGTCTTTTTACCTGAATGAGACTCCTTAATCACCTCCTCCCTACTTAGAGTCCAGCCTCTCATCTTTCCTTTAAGGTGAGGGAGAAAAAAAAAAGAACCTCCTATTCCTTGCATAATTCTATGAAACAGACTTCAACATCATAACAATCTTCCTGGAAGGAGGAAATTTTGCCCAGAGGAAAACAATTTGAGACATTAATATATGGAGCAATTTGGTATTATTTCAAATCCTTATTTTCATTAAATGAGTCTTATTTCTCATTTATATCATCAAAGGCCCATTTAAGCTATTCCCATACTCCCACTTCTCCCAGAAGATGACCTTCTCCCCAGTGAACTTTGCCTATAACTAATAAAACTTAGGAATTACATTTCTCTTAATTCTAGCCATCCATTATCAGATATTGGGGACAAGTCTCAGAAGACCCTCTGTAACAAGTTCCTTATAAAATGCGTCTAGAATTAGTTTTTTCAGTAGAATATAGTATATATTTAGCCTGAAAGATAGCTAAACTGAAGAAGCCTTAAAGCAATATTGAATATGATTGAATATATAAAGAGTTTTGCTTACCCTAGACACCAGAAAATGAATTGCAATAGATAGGAATATCTTTCTATTTCCAAAATCTTTTCAGAAATAGACTTGGAAGTGCCCCTCGCTCCCCCACACATACATTCAGGACTGAATGAAAATAACAAGGGAGTTTGTTGAGAATGACTCTATAAACATGAACATGTGAATGCTGAGTACATACGTTTGAAATAGTAAAACTTTCTGATATCCTCTGATCTGTCTTGTTCCTCCTCCTTTCAATGGAACATAAGCTGTTCCATGGTCACTATTTAGGAAAGGATATGTTAGCCTAAAGCAATTTCTTCTAACTTGATTTTTAAATGACTAGTTCTTGAGCAAGTAGGAAGAACCCAGGACATAAACAATAGGCTTTTGGAGAGCTACAGGGAGAAGCAGAGAGAGTACAGTGCTCTTTTAGACTGGGGAAAATAATGCCCAATTTAAAGGTGGGAGGAGAGGGACATATAAGTGGTAGTGGTTAGATGGAAGCAATTTTCTTTGAAAAAGTCTTTGTTTTCCTGTCCCATAATTCAAGTCCAATAGAGATAAAAATATATTAGAAAGGTTATACAATCTGATAGCAAGAAAGTGTATTATTTTGCTTTTCAGGTAGATCTAGGGGAAGGAGGAGGAGCTGGGGAACCCTAGAAAAAATGGATGGCTATGTGAAGAACCTAAGTAGATGATCTTACGCAACCTCATAGAGTTTCATGGATAGAAACATAAGAATGATTTCCTTTAGTGGGACTTTGAGCATTGAAATGAGGGATGATTCAGTGTCAGCCCATATGCACTGACAGCTAAGAACATGACAAGATGATGAATGTATTGGTAAATACCATCATGGACAGATGATGATGAGAACCAGATGGCACTCTTTCAGTAGCAAGTAACAAACAACCCAGCCGACAATGACTTAAACAATAAGGACATAACAAGAACCCAGGAGGTCTGATTAATTTAGCAGCACAATGATGTCATTAAGTCCCTGGGTTTTTCATATTCTTTTCAGTCAACCTCAGGTGTTGGCTTTAGTTCTGTCTTTTCCTCAAGGATCACTGGACAGCTATTGTAAACCTTGGCATCATATTTACTAAACTGCCTCCAAATAAATAAGGGCACTCTTCTTGACAATCTACTTTTATTTATAAGAGAGAAACTTGCTTAGGATACTTAATGCAGTCTTTCCATTTGTATTTTAGAGGACCTGGCTATACCTAGCTGAAATACAGGCAAAATTTTGTGAATTCTGTTGGCAAAAATATGAGCTGAAGGGGATTTGGGGGAAGAGGACAGAATATGTGTCTGGCAGGTAAAATGTCAGCTATATTCACCATTCTATACTTCTATACCACAACTATGGAGAACACAACACCCATGACCCTAAGAAAAGGAGAGGGATTTGTTCATTGACTTTATTCTTCAATGTCGGCAGAATTATTTAAATACAAAAAGAAACAAGCCAAAAAGTTACAATGAGTTGTGTGAAAATATGGTTATATATTTTACACAATTTAATGTAAAGAGACTCATAATAAATATAACTAAGAATGTAGAGATATGTGAAATTATGTATATCATGTATATTTTTGAGAGGGACAAATGTATTAGGTTTGTTAGTTCCTATTAGTTAGTTAGTAAGAAAAATTGTTGGTAAGTGACCCAAGATTTTTTTTTTTCTTTCCTGGACAATGGGATAACAGGGATTGAGACTGTTAGAGGTAGTGGGGCTCCACCAGCTGCCCCAGTGTCTTTCTCTGTAGTGTGGTTATAGTATGGTTGCCAGATAAAACACAGGTTGCTCAGTTAAATTTCAATTTCAGGAAAAACAACAAACACTATTTTAGTAAAAGTATGCCCCTAATATTGCACAATGCATAATTAAATAATTGTTGTTAATCTGAAATTCACATTTAATTGGGCTTCCTTTGTTTTTATGTGCTAAATCTTGCAACCCTACCTTAACCAGAGCAGTTGGAGTATCTCAGAACACCCAAGTCTCCAAGGGCTCCTGGGTACCTGGATTTCCTAGAGATTACTTTCTATCAGCAGGCACTTTAAATTCAACAATTTGGCCTTCAGGTAGTTGCAATGCAGGTAGTAACTACACCACTTTCCACACGTGCCCTAAAAAAGGCAAAACTTTAGGGGTGAAGACTCCTTCCAAAGAACTATGTCCAGGAGAGCACCCTAGTGCTTACATGTGCTCTGTGAGATCATGGGAGAGGCAAGCATCTGTGCCTTTTCTTCCGTTGCTAACCAAGCCTTATATGACTTTCCTTGCCTCCCTGATCCCAGTCCTCCAAGATTAGTGTCATCTCTTACTCTTATGAAACTATATTCCACTTTTGAGCTGAGAGACAGGTGAGATGTATGTCTGCTCTTTTCGCATAGACACAGGCTCATCCTTTATTTCTTCATAACACATACAAAAAGACTAATTCCTAGGGCAGTGCTTCACATATAGTAAACACTTAATTTTTTACCGAGTGAATGAATCAATTAATTTTACTTTACGATTTGGCATAACTCAAAGGAAACAGTTTGTGAAAAATAAGGCTTGATATTTCTTGACTGCGTTTAGAAGTCATAGACTGAACAAACCCATATATAACTCTTATTACACACTGTTTTACAATGATTAAGAATAACTTTATGGAGCTGAAACCTGGCTGAGTCCACTTATATTCACTGATCAAAATTAACACCACCCTTGATGGAAAAAATGTAAACTGGGTGCAACCTAGTATGTTACAATAATAGCACTATGTTATTTCTGTGATATTCCTGCCAAAATGCATGAAATGAATCTAGGATCTAGTCATGAGAAAATATCAAACTCGAGTTGAGGAACATTCTACTTCTCTTGTAATCTTCAAAATTCTCAGGAACTATGCTGAACTAAATGACACTAATGAAAATCATAACTGAAAGCAATGCTTGATCTTGAATTGGCTCATTTCACTCTCGGGGCATTTGATGGAATTTGAATCCAAGGGTTCGATAGTAGTACTATCTTAGTACTAACTTCTTGATCTTGATGGTTGTGCATTCGATGTATAGGAGAGTGTCCTGATCTGTTGAAGTAGAGTGCTAATTTTATTAATTGGTAATCAGCATGTCTGAAAGTTACTGCACAAATCATCATGAAGATATAAGATATGGCTGCAGTCTACCCTCAATAACAGTTTTTCTACTACTTTTGTAACTTTTCAACTGAAATTATTAACAAAAAAAAAAACAACAATAAAAACTAGGAGTTTAACAGCCAACAGTCCAGGCCAGCAACCTGTTCTGCTGAAGGCCTTTTGGTCTCTGACATTATTTTCTAATGAAAGACCAGTGGTAGAACTATCTACAATAGGCCTGCCAGGGAGGATGAGAAAGTAGAGCACTTTGGCAAAGAGCCAAAAATGGCATACATTTTGTGAATCCCATGAAGAAATTTCTTTTTTTTTGCAGAGTAACTCAGGAACCAGATTTGAGGGTGACTTCCTTCCCCTAGCCAGAGTTCGAAGGTCTCCTGAAAGACGTACTCACTGTGTCGAAAAAAGAGACCTAAAAATTACTAAAGCCTATTGAACATATTATAAAAATAACATTTATGTCGTTTGTTATGCAAAGACAATGTAATGCAGCTGCTTCTGGGGAGGGGAATTGGCTGGTTAAGGACTAGGAAAGAGATTTTTACTGTGCATCCATGAATTGTGTACTATGTGCATGTGTTTCCTGTTCACAAAAATAAGAAGTTACCTAACAATGGTCATTTTTAATATATCTGTGCTGGGATAGGGGATCACTATCTCTTTGTGGTTGGTAGAGAGAATGGATTCTATGTATGGGAATATGTGGTGAGAAAAGAAACAAATGATCACATTTCTTCTCAGACAACTTTGGTTTTTTGAGGTCATGGATACTTAAATCCTTGGTATGTTCTCTTCAGTCCATTTTCTATAAGCCTTAGGACAGATGCCCAAATTCTGATACTCTGCTGTCTTTTAGTTTTAACTTTGTGTGTAGAGTGTTTTTTATTTTAGGAAGTAACTGTTAGTATTTTGTTTTTTTTATGTTAATTTTTTTATATAACTATGAGAATTTTAGAGAAATCCTGATTAACTGTACATCAAAGGCTTTTAGCCAAATACTATTATACATCAAAATTCATAGACAAACTATTTGAATTGCAGACCAAATGGAATTAACCATAAGTTTTAGGGTTGGAGTGATAAAAATTTTTTAATGATTTTGCAAAGAACAACGCCAGAAATATAGAATGTAATTGTAGAATGTTAATGAACATAAGTAGATTGAACAATAGAGATGAAATAATTTACAGTGAAATTCTTTTAAATCATGTTCCAAATCCATTATAAAATTCTTAAATACCTGAAAAACACTCTATAAATGAGTAGTAAATATTCTGTTATTGACTCAGATATGTAAAAATCACTTGACAACCCTCTGGTCTTTTTAATCACACTCAGATTCTCTTAAAAAAATTTTTTTTAATGTTTATTTTTGAGAGAGAGAGTGCAAGAGAGAGAGAGAAAGAGAGAGCGAGCGCAAAAACTGGGGAGGGGCAGAGAGAGAGGGAGACACAGAATCCAATGCAGGCTCCAGTCTCTGAGCTGTCAGCACACAGCCAACACGGTGCTCGAACCCGTGAACTGTGAGATCATGACCTGAGCCAAAGTCAGACGCTTAACCAACTGAACCACCCAGGTGTCGAGATTCCTTTAAATATAAGAAATATAGCAATATGCTTCCTGTTATTCTAGGAATCAAGGTTCAAAGAATGTAGTCCCAGCACTGTCACTTAATTAACTGTATTAATGAGAGGGTATTAATAACAGGGCAGCCTAATTTACAGGGTGTAGTGAGCATAAAAATACATTTCACATATACTTTTGCAACTGTGTTTTGAAAATCATGTTCTATGAATATATATAATAAGAAATATAACACTGTGTGGAGGAATTTATGGAAATTACAACAAATATCTGAAAAAAATCTATTTTCAATTCTCAGAATATTTTCTAGTTTTATTAGCATGTACATATGCATGTATTGAGAATGTCTCACTTATTTTTTTAATTTAAATTTTCAATTCTGATAAATCATATAAAAAGTCTTAATGAATGTGACTGATTTTCTTTTTTATTGTGAAAATTGTTGATTAATTTATAAATTGCTGTAATTTTTGTTTTCACTGCATTTTGTGTCCTGGGGAAAAATACATAACATAAAATGCATCATCTTAACCATTTTTCAGCATACAATTTAGTAGTGCTATGTACATGGATATTATTGTGAAACTTATTTCCAGAACTTTTATCCTGCAAAACTGAAACTATCTGCCCTTTAAGCAACAACTCCCATTCCCCCCATCATCCAGCCCTTAGTAATCACCATTTGACTTTTTGTTTCTATGAATTTGATTACTTTAGTGATCTCACGTAAGAGGAATCATGCATTATTTGTCTTTTTGTGACTTATTTCACTTAGCATAATGCCTTCAATATGCATGTAGGTTGAAGCATATGACAGGATTTCCTTTCTTGTAAGGCTAAATAATATTCCACTGTATGTATATATCCCATTTTGTTTGTACATTTATTCATTGATGGGCATTTGGGTTGCTTGATTATTATGGATAGTTCCACTGTGAACATGAGTGTGTAAATATCGCTTTGAGACCCTGCTTTCAGTACATACTCAGAAGTAGGATTACTGTATCATATGGTGCTTTTATTTTTACTGTTTTGAGGGAACACCATGCTGTTTTCCATAGTGGTTGTGCTATTTGCAGTTGTACCAACAGTATATAAGGATTCCACATTTTTTAGATTCTTGCCAACATTTGTTATTTTATTTATTTAAACTTTTTTTTTTTTTTTTAATGTTGAGAGGGAGACAGAGTGTGAGTGGGGGAGGGGCAGAGAGAGAGGGAGACACAGAATCCAAAGCAGGCTCCAGGTCCAAGCTGTCAGTACAGAGCCCGACATGGGGCTTGAACTCACCAAACGTGAGATCATGACCTGAACCGAAGTTGGTTGCTTAACCGACTGAGCCATCCAGGTGCCCCTATTTGTTTTTTTGATAATAGCCATTCTAATGGGTGTGAGGTGATACTGTATTGTAATTTTCATTTGTATTTGTCTGATGATTAGTGATGTTAAGCATCTTTTAATATGCTGTTGATCATTTGTGTATCTTCTTGGAGAAATGTCTAAATCCTTTGCCTGTTGTGTAATGAGCTATTTGTGTTTTCGTTGTTGAGCATTAAAAAAAATTTTTTTTAATGTTTTTTATTTATTTTTGAGAGAGACACAGCACGAGCAGGGGACGGGCAGAGAGAGAGGAAGACACAAAATATGAAGCAAGCTCCAGGCTCTGAGCTGTCAGCACAGAACCTGACGTGGAGCTCAAACTCATGAACCATGAGATCATGAACTGAGTGTAAGTTGGACACTTAACTGACTGAGCCACTTGTTGAGCTTTAGGAGTTCTTCATAGTATAGATATAAACCCTTTATCAGATGTATCATTTGCAAATATTTTCTTTCTTTCTGTAGATGACTTTTTCACTCTGGTTTTTGTCCCCCCCCCCCCCCCCCCACACACAGAGGTTTTTAAGTTGTATGTTGTCCTAATCGTGGGACTATTTTTGCTTTTGTTGCCTTTGCTTTGGGTGTCATATCCAAGAAATCATTTCAAATCTGATGTTAGGAAGTTTCCCCCTCTGATTTCTTCTAGAAATTTTGTAGTTTTAGGTGTTACATATAGGTCTTTAATCCATTTTGAGTTAATTTTTGTATAGGCTGTACAGTAAGGATCCAACATCATTCTTTTACATGTGGCTATCCTGTTTTTCTAAGTAAGTTTGTTGAAGGTAATGTCTTTTCCCTGTTCAGTGGTCTTGACACCCTTGAAGATCATTTGGCCATATATTAGAAGGTTTACATCTGTGCTCTCTGTTATACTCCATTGGTCTGTATACCTATATTTATGTCAGTACTACATTGTTTAAATTACTATACTTTGTAATTTGTTTTGAAATCAGGAGGTATGAAGGCTCCAGGTTTGTTTTTCTTTCTCAAAATTGTTTCAGTTCTTTGGGAATCCCATGAAATTCTACATGAATTTTAGGGTGATTTTTAAACAAAAATTGCCTCTGGGACTCTGGTAGGGATTGTGTTGAATGTTTAGATTGCTTTAAGGTATTGAAGAGTTAATAAAAGATCTTTCAATTCATGAACATGGGATATCTTTCCATTTATTTTTCTCTTTGATTTCTTCTAGCAATATTTTTTTGTACTTTTCAGTGTACAAGTAAGTCTTCTTTGGTTAGGTTTATAACTTTTATTTTTATCACGAATTGTTTTCTTAATTTCCATTTTGGTTATTTATTGTTAGTGTATAGAAATATAACTTATTGTTTTGTGTTGATTTTGTACAGCATAACTTTACTGAATTTGTTATTCTAGCCGTGTGTGTGTGTGTGTGTGTGTGTGTGTCTTTAGGGTTTTCTATATATAAAATGTTATCTGCAGAGATAATTTTAGTTTTTCCTTTCCACTTGGAAAGGCATTTGGGTGCCTTTCATTTCTGGTTCTTGCTTAATTGTTTTGTATCTGATTAAACAATACTGCATTGAATATGTTGAGAGTGGGATGCTTGTCTTGTTCCTGACGTTAAAGGAAGTTTTCAGTCTTTTACCACTGAGTATGATGTTAACTATGGGCTTTTCATGTCTGACCTTTATTATGATGAAATAGTTTCCTTATATTCCTTGTTTGTTGAGTGTTTTATTTTTTATCATGAAAGGGTGTTGAATGTTGTCAAATGCTTTTTCTGCATACATTGAGATAATCATATGCTTTCACCCTTCATTCTACTAATGTATTATATTACATCGAATATTTATGTATATTCAGACATCCTCGCATTTTAGATATAAATCCTTTTTGGTCATGGTGTATAATCCTTTTTTATATGCTGCTGAATTCAGTTTGCTAATATCTTGTTGAGGATTTTTACATCAATATTTATCAAGTGTATTGGTATGTAAATTTTCTTGTGGTATCTCTGTCCGGTTTTGGTGTCAGAGTAGTGCTGGCATCATAAATGAATGTAAAAGCATTTCATCCTCTTCAATTTTTGGAAGAGCTTGAAAATGGTGGGTGTTAATTTGTCTTCAAATGTTTGGTAGAATTCTCCAGTGAAACCATCTCTAGTACTGGGCTTCTTTGCTGTGAGGTTTTTGATTATTGATTCATTCTGCTATTTGGTTCTTACTCTGTTAAGATTTTCTATTTCTTCATGATTCCATTTTGGTTAGTTGTGTGTTTCTAGGAATTTATCCATTTCTTCTGGGTTGTCCAGTTTGTTTGCAGGCAGTTGTTCATAGTATTCTGTTTTAATCCTTTCTATTTCTGTTCAGTGGTTCTGTTCTCTTTTATTTCTGAATTTAGTTATTTAAGTATCTTTGTTTTCCTTAATTTAGAGCTTGTCAGTTTTGTTGATCTTTTAAAAAATCCAACTTACAGTTTCATTGATGTTTTCCTATTCTATTTCCTGTTTTATTTATCTCTGCTCTAATTTTATTATTTGGGTTCTAATAGATTTGGCTTTAGTTGCCTTTTTTTTTTCCTTTTTCTGATTTTTTTGCAGGTAAATTTAGTTGTTGGCTTGAGATCTTTTATTTTTATTAAATTTGCACATAGCTAGAAGCTTCCTTCTTGTGCTGCATGTAGTTCATAAGTTTTGGCATATTGTGTTTTTATTTTCATTTATTTCAAGGTACTTTCTACTTGTGAGTTTTTAACCCATTTAAGAATGTGTTGTTATGTTTCCATATATTTGTGGGTTTTACTGTTTTCTTTCTGTTGATTTCTAGAATCCTTCCAGTGTGGTAACATGATAATTTGTTATCATGATTGATTCAATTGATCTATACTGTTGAAGCCCTCTATTTCTTTTTCTCTAGTTGTTGTTTTCATTGTTGAAAGTGAGGTATTGAAGTCTCCTGCTATTCTGCTGCTTTTTATTTAATTATGCCAAAGTTTGCTTCTTATATTAAGGGCTCTGATATTTGGTATATAAATACTTACAATTGTTATATTTTCTTTTGAATTGACACTTTAGTTGAAAAAAAATTAAAAAAAATGAATTGACACTTTAATGATGATGTAATTTTCTATCTCTTGTAAGGTTTGACTTAGAATCTAGGTTGTCTGATACTCATATGGTGACTCCTGCCCTCTTTGGTTTACCATTTGTATGGAATATCTTTTTTCCATCATTTCACTTTCAGCCTTTTATGTGTTTTTCTATCTAAAGTGAGTTTCTTATAGATGGCATGTAGTTGGGTTTTTTTTTTAAAATCCATTTAGCCAATGTATATGTTTTGACTGGGGAGTTTAATCCATTTACATTTAACCTATGTATTGATAGAAGACTTACTATTGCCAATTGGTTAATTGGTTTCTATATGTTTTGTAGCTTCTTTGTCTTACATTTTCTCTTACTGCCTTTTTTTTATTAGTTTTTGTAGTGACATGCTTTGATTCCATTTCATTTTCCTTTATTCAGTAGATACTTTTAGATACTTTCTTTGTGGTTACCATTGAATTTGCATAATATATATATATATATATTTTTCTTTTTTACTATTTGTTTATTTTTGAGAGAGGCAGAGACAGAGCATGGGTGGAGGAGGGGTAGAGAGAGATGGAGAAACAGAATCTGAAACAGGCTCCCGGCCCTGAGCTATCAGCACAGAGCCCCATGCAGGGTTCAAACTCATGACCTGAGCCAAATTCTGATGCTTAACCAACTGAGCCACCCAGGTGCCCTTACATAAAATATCTTAAAGTTACTGCATTGTATTTTAAGCTCTTAAGAGCTTAACTGCAGCCACCTACAAATCCCTACTCTTTTACAGCTTCATCCCTTACACTTTTTTTATTGATGTCACAGCTTTCATCTTTATATATTGTAAAATCATTAACACAAATTTTTATTTTTTAGTGCTTTTGTAACTTAAATTATATTCAAAGTTAAAAGCAAACAATATTATAATAAATAGAGGTTACTAATTTTTGTCTTGTTTTTACCTTTAATGGAGAAATTTATATTTTTAATGGCTTCATGCTTTTATCTATTGTTTTATCATTTCAACCTGAAGTACTTCTGTTAGCATTTGTTGTAAAATAGGTATGATGGTAATGAACTTTTTTAGTTTTTGTTTATCGGGGATTTTAATTTTTCCTTTCTGCGTATTTTCTTTGATAGTTTTTTTTTCCCCTCTCTATTTTGAATATATCACCCTTCCTTTTGGCCTGAAAGGTTTCTATTGAGAAATCTACCAATAACTTATAAAAGTTCTATTATATATGATAAGTTGCTTTTCTCTTGCTACCTTCAAGATTCTTTGTCTTTGACTTTTGGCAGATTGGTCATAATGGGTCTTTATGTAGATCTCTTTGAGTTAAGTCTAGTTGGATTACATTAAGCTTCTTGAATTTTTACATTCACTCCTTTCCACATTTGAGAACCTTTTAAGCATTATTTTTTCTTTTTCTTTTTTTTTCAATATATGAAATTTATTGTCAAAATGGTTTCCATACAACACCCAGTGCTCATCCCAAAAGGTGCCCTCCTCAGTACCCATCACCCACCCTCCCCTCCCTCCCACCCCCCATCAACCCTCAGTTTGTTCTTAGTTTTTAAGAGTCTCTTATGCTTTGGCTCTCTCCCACTCTAACCTCTTTTTTTTTTTTTTTTTCCTTCCCCTCCCCCATGGGTTTCTGTTAAGTTTCTCAGGATCCACATAAGAGTGAAACCATATGGTATCTGTCTTTCTCTGTATGGCTTATTTCACTTAGCATCACACTCTCCAGTTCCATCCACGTTGCTACAAAAGGCCATATTTCGTTCTTTCTCATTGCCACGTAGTACTCCATTGTGTATATAAACCACAATTTCTTTATCCATTCATCAGTTGATGGACATTTAGGCTCTTTCCATAGTTTGTCTATTGTTGAGAGTACTGCTATAAACATTGGGGTACAAGTGCCCCTATGCATCAGTACTCCTGTATCCCTTGGGTAAATTCCTAGCAGTGCTATTGCTGGGTCATAGGGTAGGTCTATTTTTAATTTTCTGAGGAACCTCCACACTGCTTTCCAGAGCGGCTGCACCGATTTGCATTCCCACCAACAGTGCAAGAGGGTTCCCGTTTGTCCACATCCTGGCCAGCATCTATAGTCTCCTGATTTGTTCATTTTGGTGACTCTGACTGGCGTGAGATGATATCTGAGTGTGGTTTTGATCTGTATTTCCCTGATAAGGAGCGACGTTGAGCATCTTTTCATGTGCCTGTTGGCCATCCGGATGTCTTCTTTAGAGAAGTGTCTATTCATGTTTTCTGCCCATTTCTTCACTGGGTTATTTGTTTTCCAGGTGTGGAGTTTGGTGAGCTCTTTATAGATTTTGGATACTAGCCCTTTGTCCGATATGTCATTTGCAAATACCTTTTCCCATTCCGTTGGTTGCTTTTTAGTTTTGTTGGTTGTTTCCTTTTCTGTGCAGAAGCTTTTTATCTTCATAAGGTCCCAGTAATTCACTTTTGCTTTTAATTCCCTTGCCTTTGGGGATGTGTCGAGTAAGAGATTGCTATGGCTGAGGTCAGAGACGTCTTTTCCTGCTTTCTCCTCTCAGGTTTTGATGGTTTCCTGTCTCACATTCAGGTCCTTTATCCATTTTGAAATTATTTTTGTGAATGGTGTGAAAAACTAGTCTAGTTTCAACCTTTTGCATGTTGCTGTCCAGTTCTCCCAGCACCATTTGTTAAAGAGACTGTCTTTTTTCCATTGGAGGTTCTTTCCTGCTTTGTCAAAGATGAGTTGGCCATACGTTGGTGGGTCTAGTTCTGGGGTTTCTATTCTATTCCATTGGTCTATGTGTCTGTTTTGGTGCCAATACCATGCTGTCTTGATGATGACAGCTTTGTAGTAGAGGCTAAAGTCTGGGATTGTGATGCCTCCTGCTTTGGTCTTCTTCTTCAAAATTACTTTGGCTATTTTGGGCCTTTTGTGGTTCCATATGAATTTTAGGATTGCTTGTTCTAGTTTTGAGAAGAATGCTGGTGCAATTTTGATTGGGATTGCATTGAATGTGTAGATAGCTTTGGGTAGTATTGACATTTTGACAATATTTATTCTTCCAATCCATGAGCAGGGAATGTCTTTCCATTTCTTTGTATCTTCTTCAATTACCTTCATAAGGTTTCTATAGTTTTCAGCATACAGATCTTTTACATCTTTGGTTAGATTTATTGCTAGGTATTTTATGCTTCTTGGTGCAATTGTGAATGGGATCAGTTTCTTTATTTGTCTTTCTGTTGCTTCATTGTTAGTGTATAAGAATGCAACTGATTTCTGTACATTGGTTTTGTATCCTGTAACTTTGCGGAATTCATGTATCAGTTCTAGCAGACTTCTGGTGGAGTCTATCGGATTTTCCATGTATAGTATCATGTCATCTGCAAAAAGCGAAAGCTTGACTTCATCTTTGCCAATTTTGATGCCTTTGATTTCCTTTTGTTGTCTGATTGGTGATGCTAGAACTTCCAACACTATGTTAAACAACAGCAGTGAGAGTGGGCATCCCTGTCGTGTTCCTGCTCTCAGGGAAAAAGCTCTCAGTTTTTCCCCATTGAAGATGATGTTAGCTGTGGGCTTTTCATAAATGGCTTTTATGATGTTTAAGTATGTTCCTTCTATCCCGACTTTCTCAAGGGTTTTTATTAAGAAAGGTTGCTGAATTTTGTCAAAGGCCTTTTCTGCATTGATTGACAGGACCATATGGTTCTTATCTTTTCTTGTATTAATGTGATGTATCACGTTGATTGATTTGCGAATGTTGAACCAGCCCTGCATCCCTGGAATGAATCCCACTTGATCATGGTGAATAATTCTTTTTATATGCTGTTGAATTCGATTTGCTAGTATCTTATTGAGAATTTTTGCATCCATATTCATCAGGGATATTGGCCTGTAGTTCTCTTTTTTTACTGGGTCTCTGTCTGGTTTGGGAATCAAAGTAATACTGGCTTCATAGAATGAGTCTGGAAGTTGTCCTTCCCTTTCTATTTTTTGGAATAGCTTGAGAAGGATAGGTATTATCTCTGCTTTAAACGTCTGGTAGAACTCCCCTGGGAAGCCATCTGGTCCTGGACTCTTATTTGTTGGGAGATTTTTGATATCCGATTCAATTTCTTCGCTGGTCATGGGTCTGTTCAAGCTTGCTATTTCATCCTGATTGAGTTTTAGAAGAGTGTGGGTGTTTAGGAATTTGTCCATTTCTCCCAGGTTGTCCAGTTTGTTGGCATATAATTTTTCATAGTATTCCCTGATAATTGTTTGTATCTCTGAGGGATTGGTTGTAATAATTCCCTTTTCATTCATGATTTTATCTATTTGGGTCATCTCCCTTTTTTTTTTTGAGAAGCCTGGCTAGAGGTTTGTCAATTTTGTTTATTTTTTCAAAAAAACCAACTCTTGGTTTCGTTGATCTGCTCTAGTTTTTTTAGATTTTATATTGTTTATTTCTGCTCTGATCTTTATTATTTCTCGTCTTCTGCTGGGTTTAGGCTGCCTTTGCTTTTCTGCTTTTAGTTCCTTTAGGTGTGCTGTTAGATTTTGTATTGGGGATTTTTCTTGTTTCTTGAGATAGGCCTGGATTGCAATGTATTTTCCTCTCAGGACTGACTTCGCTGCATCCCAAAGCGTTTGGATTGTTGTATTTTCATTTTCGTTTGTTTCCATGTATTTTTTATTTTCTTCTCTAATTGCCTGGTTGACCCACTCATTCGTTAGTAGGGTGTTCTTTAACCTCCATGCTTTTGGAGATTTTTCCAGACTTTTCTCTGTGGTTGATTTCAAGTTTCATAGCATTGTGGTCTGAAAGTAAGCATGGTATAATTTCAATTCTTGTAAACTTATGAAGGGCTGTTTTGTGACCCAGTATATGATCTATCTTGGAGAATGTTCCATGTGCACTCGAGAAGAAAGTATATTCTGTTGCTTTGGGAGCAGAGTTCTAAATATATCTGTCAAGTCCATCTGATCCAATGTCTCATTTAGGGCCCTTGTTTCTTTATTGACTGTGTGTCTAGATGATCTATCCATTTCTGTAAGTGGGATGTTAAAGTCCCCTGCAGTTACCACATTCTTATCGATAAGGTTGCTTATGTTTATGAGTAATTGTTTTATGTATTTGGGGGCTCCGGTATTTGGCGCATAGACATTTATAATTGTTAGCTCTTCCTGATGGATAGACCCTGTAACTATTATATAATGTCCTTCTTCATCTCTTTTTACAGCCTTTAATTTAAAGTCTGGTTTGTCTGGGGGCGCCTGGGTGGCGCAGTCAGTTAAGCGTCCGACTTCAGCCAGGTCACGATCTCGCGGTCCAGGAGTTCGAGCCCCGCATCAGGCTCTCTGGGCTGATGGCTCAGAGCCTGGAGCCTGTTTCCGATTCTATGTCTCCCTCTCTCTCTGCCCTCCCCCGTTCATGCTCTGTCTCTCTGTCCCAAAAATAAATTAAAAAAAAAAAAAAAGTCTGGTTTGTCTGATATAAGTATGGCTACTCCAGCTTTCTTTTGGCTTCCAGTCGCATGATAAATAGTTCTCCATCCCCTCACTCTCAATCTAAAGGTGTCCTCAGGTCTAAAATGAGTCTCTTGTAGACAGCAAATAGATGGGTCTTGTTTTTTTATCCATTCTGATACCCTATGTCTTTTGGTTGGCGCATTTAATCCATTTACATTCAGTGTTATTATAGAAAGATACGGGTTTAGAGTCATTGTGATGTCTGTATGTTTTATGCTTGTAGTGATGCCTCTGGTACTTTGTCTCACAGGGTCCCCCTTAGGATCTCTTGTAGGGCTGGTTTAGTGGTGACAAATTCCTTCAGTTTTTGTTTGTTTGGGAAGACCTTTATCTCTCCTTCTATTCTAAATGACAGACTTGCTGGATAAAGGATTCTTGGCTGCATATTTTTTCTGTCTAGCACCCTGAAAATCTCGTGCCAATTCTTTCTGGCCTGCCAAGTTTCAAAAGAGAGATCAGTCACGAGTCTTATAGGTCTCCCTTTATATGTGAGGGCACGTTTACCCCTTGCTGCTTTCAGAATTTTCTCTTTATCCTTGTATTTTGCCAGTTTCACTATGATATGTCGTGCAGAAGAGCGATTCAAGTTACGCCTGAAGGGAGTTCTCTGTGCCTCTTGGATTTCAATGCCTTTTTCCTTCCCCAGTTCAGGGAAGTTCTCAGCTATTATTTCTTCAAGTACCCCTTCAGCACCTTTCCCTCTCTCTTCCTCCTCTGGGATACCAATTATGCGTATATTATTTCTTTTTAGTGTATCACTTAGTTCTCTAATTTTCCCCTCATACTCCTGGATTTTTTTATCTTTTTCTCAGCTTCCTCTTTTTTGTAATTTTATCTTCTAGTTCACCTATTCTCTCCTCTGCCTCTTCAATCCGAGCTGTAGACGTTTCCATTTTATTTTGCATCTCGTTTAAAGTGGTTTTCAGCTCCTCCTGACTGTTCCTTAGTCCCTTGATCTGTAGCAAGAGATTCTCTGCTGTCCTCTATACTGTTTTCAAGCCCAGCAATTAATTTTATGACTATTATTTTAAATTCACGTTCTGTTATATCATTTAAATCCTTTTTGATCAGTTCATTATCTGTTGTTATTTCCTGGAGATTCTTCTGAGGGGAATTCTTCCGTTTGGTCATTTTGGATAGTCCCTGGAGTGGTGTGGACCTGCAGGGCACTTCCCCTGTGCTGTGGTGTATAACTGGAGTTGGTGGGTGGGGCAGCAGTCATACCTGATGTCTGCCCCCAGCGCACCGCTGGGGCCACAGTCCGACTGGTGTGTGCCTTCTCTTCCCCTCTCCTAGGGGCGGGATTCACTGTGGGTGGCGTGGCCCGTCTGGGCTACTTGCACACTGCCAGGCTTGTGGAGCTGGGGATCTGGCATATTAGCTGGGGTGGGTGGGCAAGGTGCACGGGGGCAGGAGGGGCAGGCTTATCTCGCTTCTTCTTAGGTGATCCACTTCAGGAGGGGCCCTGTGGCAGCAGGAGGGAGTTAGACCCACTGCCGGAGGGGTGGCTCCGCAGAAGCACAGTGTTGGGTGTTTGCGCTGAGCAAGCAAGTTCCCTGGCAGGAACTGGTTCCCTTTGGGATTTTGGCTGGGGGATGGGCGAGGGAGATGGCGCTGGGAGTGCCTTTGTTCCCCTCCAAACTGAGCTCTGTTGGGTCAGGGCTCAGCAACTCTCCCTCCCTTTGTCTTCCAGCCTTCCTGCTTTCTGAGAGCAGAGCTGTTAACTTATGACCTCCCAGATGCTAAGTCCCACTTGCTGTGGGAACACAGAACACACTCTGTCCGGCCCCTTTGGTTTTGCAAGCCAGACTCGTGGGCTCTGCTTGGCTGGCAGGCCGCTCCTCCGCCCCAGGCTCCCTCCCGCCAGTCCCTGGAGCGTGCACCGCCTGTCTCCCCTTCCTATCGTCTTCCGTTTGCCTCTCATCTGCTCTTGGCTTGGCTTCAGAGACTCAGTTCTGCTAATCCTCTGGCGGTTTTCTGGGTTATTTAGGCAGGTGTAGGTGGAATCTAAGTGATCAGCAGGACACGCGGTGAGCCCACCGTCCTCCTATGCCGCCATATTCCTCCAATCAAGCATTATTTTTTCAAATAAGCTGTCTGCCCCTTTTGCTGCTGTCCTTCTTCAATGACTCCTATAATGCATGTTATAATTCCTAACATCATAATGTAATTATTAGTCAAGCTGCTATAAAGATCCATGGGGAGACTTTTGAGTGGAAATAATTTTTGTAGTTAATTTGGGTAAATGCTAAGAAGTGTGATTGGTGAAATCTAGTGTGAGTATATATTTACTTTTATGAGAAACTATCACTGTGTCTTCCAAAGCAGGTGCGCCATTTTCCCGATACCAAGTAATGTGGTTACTTGTTGCTCTGCATCATTGCCAGTATTTGGTGCTGTCAGTGTTCTGGATTGGTCACTTTAGTAGATATATAATAGCATTTAATTTTCTTCAGTTTGCATTTCCCTGATGACCTATGTTGTGGGGCACATTTTCATATTCCTATTGGCCATTTTTGTATCTTCTTTGATGAAGTAAATGTCTGTTAAGGTCTTTGGCCTATTTTTAAATTGTGTTGTTTATGTTTTATTGCTGAGTTTTAAGAATTCCTTGTGTATTTTGAGTAACAGTCCTTTATCATTTATGTTGTTTTGCAAATTCTTAAAGTCTGTGTTTTTTTAAAATATCTCTTGACAGTGTCTTTTGCTGAGTTGAAGTTTTTTTTATTTTAATTTTGTTTAGTAAACTGTATCTTAGTGATTCTTTCTGTCCTGAATTGTTCCTTTGGTGTTGTATCTAAAATATCATCATCAAACCCATGGTTATGTTGATTTTTCCTATGTTATCTTTTAGCAGCTCTTTGGTTTTGTGTTTGTATGTAGATGTGAAGTTTTTAAAAGACTACCTATTTATTGAAAAGAGCATCTTTTTTTTTTCTTTCCTATTTTATTGCCTTTCTTCTTTATCAAAGATCAGTTAACTTTTATTTATCAGTTTACTCAGTTAACTCTGAGTCAGATCAGTTAAGTCTGACTCTGTGGTTTTGTTCCATTGATCTATTGGTCTATTCTTTAACTGATATTACACTATCTTGATTATTGTATTAATAGTAAGTTTGGAATTTGGGTAGTGTCAGTTCTTTAACTTTGTTATTTAATATTGTGTTGACTATTCTGGATCTAATGCCTCTCCATATAAACTTTACAATCAGTATGCTGGTACCCATAAAACTTGCTTGGATTTTGACTGGGACTACATTGGTTTAGTAGGACAAGTTGGAAGAACTGACATCTTGACAGTATTGTTTTCCTATCCATGGATGGAACATTTCTCCCATTTATTCAGTTCTCTGATTTCATTCAAAAGAGTCATGTAGTTTTCCTCTTACAGATCTTTTACATAGTTTGTAAGATTCATATACCTAAGTATTTCATTTTTTGAGATAATGTAAATGGTATTGTGCTTTTCAATTTCAAATTCTCCTTGTTTATTGTTGGTATATAGGAAGGTGATTAGTTAATTATATCTTCCTACCTTGCTATATTATTCTAGATTTTTCCCCCACTCTTTCAAGTTCTTATATTCTGTATGGAATATAATGTCATCTGCAAACAAAGACAGTTTTTCTTTCTTCTCAATCTGTATATCTTTAATATGTCATAGGTTTAGCTAGGAATTCAGCTACAGTGTTGAAAAGGAGTGGTGAAAGGGGATAACCTTGTTCCTGATCTTGGTGGTAAAGCCTTGAGTTTCTTACCATTAACTATGACATGACCTAAGTTTTTTGTATGTGTTCTGTATTAAGTTGCGTGAGTTCTCTATTCCTAGTTTTTTTAGAGTTTTGAACATGAATGGATATTATATTTTGTCAAGTCCTTTTCCTGCTTCTGATGGTATGATTATCTGTTATTTCTTCATTAGCCTGTTGCTATGATAGATTAGTTTATTTTACAATGTTGAGCCAGGCTTACATACTTTGGATAAATACCACTTGATTGTGCTGTGTCCCTTTTATACATGGTTGTATTTGATTTGTTAATATTCTGTTGAAAATTTTGTATCTATATTCATGAGAGATATTGGTCTATAGTTTTTGTGTAGCATGTTTTTCTGGTTTTAGTAATAGGGAATGCTGGCCTCACAGAATGAGTTAGATAGTTTCCCTTGGCTTCCATCTCTGAAAGCAATTATAGAGGATTAGTATAATTTCCTTAAAATTTTTACTGAGGGGTGTCTGGGTGGCTCAGTGGATTAAGCGGCCAACTTCAACCGGTTTGTGAATTTGAGCCCTGCATCAGTGCAGAGCTTGCCTCATATCTTCTGTCTCCCTCTCTCTCTCTGCCCCTCACCTGCTCTTGCTTTCTCTCTCAAAAATAAATAAACATTAATTTCTTTTTTTGATCTCACCAGTAAAACTAGCTGTTTTCTATTTGGAAGCTTATTAGTTACTTATTCAATGTCTTTAATATATATAATCCTATTGCAATGTATTTATTCCTGTGTGAGTTTTTGCCAGTTGTGTCTTTTCAAAGAATTGTTGCAGTTGATGTAGATTACTAAATATGTAGACATAGAATTGTCCATAGTATTTTTTAAACTTTTTTTAACATTTTATTTTTTGAGAGACAGAGCATGAGCAGGGGAGGGGCAGAAAGAGAGGGATACACAGAATCCAAAGCAGGCTCCACGCTCCGAGCTATCAGTACAGAGCCTGACTGAGGGCTTGAACCCATGAATGCGAGATCATGACCTGAGCCAAAGTTGGACGCTCAACTGACTGAGCCACCCAGGCACCCCTGTTCATAGTATTCTTTATTATCCTTTTAATTTCCCTGAGATCTATAGTGATGTCCTCTCTTTCAAATCTAATATTAGTAATTTGTGTGCTCACTTATTTTTCTTAGTTAGTCTGGCCAGAGCCTTAGCAATTTTAGTGGTCGTTCAAAGAACTATCTTTTGGTTTTAGTGATTTTCTCCATTGATTTCCTGTCTTCAGTTTTATTGATTTTACTGTTTTCTTAAGTATTCCTTTATATGATACCTTTAATATGATGAATTTTAAAGTATATTTTTAATGCTTGAACTTTCTTACATTCCTTGAATTTTGAAGTATGTTTGGTATTTTAATAATTCTGTTGATAATATTTTTCCTTTAGATGTTTATATCTACAATCATAATGGAAATTGATTTAAAATTTTTATATGCCAAATCTTTGCTAGGTTTTGGTATTCTTTGTAATGATAGAATTTCCAGAGGTAAATCATGAAAACCCACTTTATCTTGTTTAAGCATAATATGCTTTATTAAAGAACATTAAGTAGAAAACTTTATTATGTGAAACCATCGTAACGTGGCTTGGAGGTAGTTAGAATAGTATATAATTCACTAAGATTCATGTTTGTCAGATAGTATGAGATTAAACCACAAAAATTCAGTGTGAGGTGTGCCAACTCAGTGGTGTTTCTAGAAATCCTGTGGCTAGAAAGTAAGTAGAAGAAGGAAGGAAGTCAAGTACAGGAATGATAGAGGAAAAACATGTTTGGTCCGTGATGAATATGAAACAGTTAAACCTTCCACTGATTACTTACTTGCTGAATTTACAAAAGAAGGAGAAAGTAAAATAAAGTTTTCATCTTGTTCTAACAGTTTATTTTTATTTTATTGTTGCTAGTATATGCAGCTGAAGTTAATCAGAATTATTGCAGACTTCATACCAAAACCTGGCTATTTTATCTTTTCCCAATTGCAAATTTTAAATTGATACATCTTAGACCCTGGAAGAATTTCTACATTTTCAAGAAGAGCTGAGTAGAAACAGTTATAAATCTTCCTATTTACTAAAATAGCAATCCATATAGGATAATGTATCCCTTTGGGAATCAAGGATATTAATAATCAAAATTTTGAATGGTGCAGCTATAGGGATATTTATCATCTACCCATTAATTTTCCTGGTTTGACCTATGCAGCAACCTGATATGTATTGGAAAATTGACAACAGATTAATAAAGGATATTAATTGGGCAGTGATTGCAATTATAACTGCTTTTTCAGATAATAGTCTCTTTTCTTGGATACTGTGATAAACCTCTGACATTTGGAAGGAGTCATGTGCCTGCAAACTTGTTTCTTTTTTACTTTTTTAAAAGTTGTTTATTCTGGCAAGTGTAGATCATCAAGAATTAAGCCTTTACATTCCTGCTTTGAGGATAGATGATACTCCATATTTGTGCCATAATATAGTCTCAAATGACATTGACAGTTCATCATCATCCTGGGACACTTCACTAATAACTTCTTAGTAGACTCTGGAAAAACCAGGAGATCAGGGAGCAGCAGCAAGTTCAAGTTTGCCAGCTGAAAGGTAAGACCTGTGTCCGAGTAGAGAATAAATCCAGGAAATGTTAAACTTCTGTACCTCATTGAAATTCCTGGGAATTCAAGTATCTAAGGGAATTGAGAATATTTATTCAAAGTGAAGAATATAATGCCTGGTTTTTTTCTCTGTGTTTTCGTCAGGCTCCTGGCTAACCCCCAGGTGGTGTAAAGCAGTAATGGTTAATAAGGGAGCTATTTATAGATTTCTGGGAGGCATGGGAAAAAAAATGGAGGCATCTCAGAGTAGCAAAGAGAGGGATTTATTATCCCTCTACATCAGAAAGGATGAAAGGAAAAAATAGTTGTACAAATCCAGAGATAGTAGCTGTACCTGCAGAAGATGTTAGCTTGATAAAAACTTTGTGGTATTATATTGGGGTGGCTGGGTGGTTCAGTCAGTTAAGCATCTGACTTTGGCTCAGGTTATGATCTCATGGCTCGTGAGTTCGAGCCCCATGTTGGGCTCTGTACTGACAGCTCAGAGCCTTGAGCTGTCTTTGGATTCTGTGTCTACCTCTCTCTCTCTGCCCTTCCCCAGCACTCACACTCTGTCTCTCCTTCAAAAATAAATATTAAAAAAAAAAAAAGAAACTATGTTATCTTGTATGGATGTAGCCTTCCTGAAGCAAACAACATTAAGTATGCAGTGAAAGACATACTATAACTTAAATCTCTTGCTCTCCATCTCTTGGGCTATTTATTAATTTAACCAAACCAGAGAACAGTGAAACCCATTGATTTAGTCCAGAATGTTTGGCATCCTGTTGATGTGTGAATAGAGATGGATTAGGAGGTATTAACAGATAATATCCAGTAATAGGAGGCAAACATATTGGTAGCTCTCTGTGGAGTTTTGAGGCAAAGTAGATGGTGTCAACTCTCTAGCTCTTGTCCATTTTCCATTTTCTGGATATTAAATAATTAGCAATGGGAACCTTGGGAACCATGGTTTAGCTGACATTGTGAATTAAGTACTGTCTGGCAAAGCTAGCTATCAGCTGAGCTTATTCAGTGGTATTCCATCATCAAATGCAAGTAGTTTGTATTAACAGATCCAAGATAAAAACAAGACTGTTGCAAGCCACACTGTCCCAGCCTACCTGTTTATACTATCAAGCTCTGTATCAGCCACTGTGTTTAACCTCAGTGGTGCTCCCGTGTGATGCTTACATAAAATGATGGCATTTCTTCTTAGTATCTAGGCTTGTTTGGGGAGTAAATAATCATGACTGGTAATTATTGTCTCTCACAGAATAGTATAAATCCTTTGGACCAGTGAAGAATATATGACACTATCTCTAATTGCCTGTGTGCATGCGTGTGTGTGTGTGTGTGTGTGTGTGTGCGCGTGCGTGCGCGTGCGTGTGTGTGCATGTATTTGCTTATACGTGGGTGTATTTAGTTAACCAAAACTAGAAGTGTGGGTTAAGTTTTGCAAGAATATATTTAATAACTCACTTAAAAGTTCTGTCTGTAATCTCCATGACTCTGACCTCAGTTTGTTTGGAGGTGTTCATAATCAAGTGAGAAAAATGTTCATCAAAGAATATAATTAGAAGCCTATTGATAAAGTGGCTGAAATTGCTTCCTGACCATTTGAAACAACTGTTGCCAAGAGGGAAGTGGGAAAAGAGAGAGAGGAAGAAAGGCTAAAGTGATTGTCATGCTTTTTAAAAGAGAAATAGTGTGGTTGCTAAACAGTGGTGGCAGGAAAGAGAATAGTTAGAACCTGGAGGAATATCTAGTACAATAAGATGCTCATTGAAATTTTATTAGAGACTAAGCCTGCAATAATTCCAAAATCTCAGAAAGGAAATTTTGGGAAGTACTTCTACGTAAAGAGCTTTAACTGGAACATAGAGGTAATATAAGACGAAGTCAGAATTATCAGCTTATAATAGTGTAAAATGTTTACACAACTTAGATTTTTAAAGTTTATTTATTTATTTTGAGAAGGAGACAGAGCGAGTGGGGGCAGAGTAGAGAGAGAGAGGGAGAGAGAAAATCCCAAGCCGACTCCACACCATCATAGTGGAGCCTGATGCAGGGCTCGAACTCACGAAAATGTGAGATGTGACCTGACCTTACACCAAGAATTGGATGCTTAACCAACTGAGCCACCCAGGCACCCCTACACAACTTAGAATTATAACATTTACCTCTGTTTCTGACTTCACGTGAATTACAATTTAAAAAATTTTAACTATTTTTTTCTTTCGCTATACTTATATAGGGTGCTGGGTATGTTTAAACTTAGTCTGGAATTTTCCAAATATTATAAATTAAGAAAAAAATAGGTAGCTTTTAGAGACATTGTGTTTGAAGCTGGATATCATAGAGAATGGCTTTGGATTGCCTATTTTTAGAGAAGGAAATATTGTGTGTGTGTGTGTGTGTGTGTGTGTGTGTCTGTCGTGTATGTGTGTGTAATACATGAAACAATTTAACATAAGATGGAGATATTTTAATTGCATCTAGATCAAAAATTGCAGGGCCACCTGGGTGGCTTAGGCAGTGGAGCATCTGACTCTTGATTTTGGCTCGGGTCATGATCTCACAGTTGGATTTGTGGGATGGAACCCACATCAGGCTCCACTCTGACAACACAGAGCCTGCTTGGGATTCTCTCTCTCCCCCTCTCTGCTTCTCCCCCACATGTACACATTCTCTCTCAAAATAAATAATAAATGTAAAAAAATTGCATACGTATTAGAATGTGTACTTGTAAGAGGAAACTTTTCCCTCCTTTTTGTACTCTGTTCTTGTATCAGTAATAACATCATTAGAGCTACAATTTTAGCATTCCATGAAGTCATATTGAGATTATCAGATTACCATGCCTCAAGTGCCACCAATTTGCCTTTACTAAAGGATGAACTGTGATTCAATCTAGTTAGTTTCCACTTCTGAGAATTTTAATATGGAGTGGAGTATCATAGACTGCATATACTTTGGAGCTAAATGGATCAAATGATGATAACCTAGAAGAGATTCTCCATAAGCTTTTGCAGCTGTTCTTTAAGTTTTAATTTTGTATTTCCTTTGATTTGGTGAGCTGCCAAGTGAAGTATTCTTTTAATAAATTTCTTCAAGTTTTCCAGAGTCAGTTTCTATTTTTTTATTGAGGTATAATTGAAATACCACATATTATTTTCAGCCTTACAACATTATTCATCATTTGTATATATTACAAAATGATTGCAACAAATCTGGTTAACATCCATCACTATACATAGTTACAAAGCTTTTTTCATGTGATGAGAATTTTTAAGATCTATTGTCTTAGCAAATTTCAAATACACAATACGGTATTATCAACTGTAGTCACCATGCTGTTCATTACATCTCCAAAACTTATTTATTTTATAACTGGAAGATTGTACCTTTTGACTCTCTTCACCATTTGGCCCATCCCTAATTCCCACCTCTCTCTCTGGCAAACCCATTTTGTTCTCTTTATGTGTGGGCTGCTTTTGTTTTTGTTTTTGTTTCTGGTTGTTGTTTAAGATTCCACATATAAATGAGATCATATGGTATTTATCTTTCCCTGTTTGACTAACTTTATTCAGCATAATGCCTTGAAGGCCCATTCGTGTTGTCACTGATAGCAGGATTTCCTCATTTTTATGGCAGAATAATATTGCTCTGTGTGTGTGTGTGTGTGTGTGTGTGTGTGTGTGTGTGTGTGTGTATATCCTATTTTCTTTATTCATCCATTGAGGGACATGTAAGTTATTTCTATACCTTGACTATTGTAAATAACATTGCAGTGAATATAGGGGTTCATATGTATGTTTGAATTAGTGTTTCTGTTTTCTTTGGATAAGTACCCAGTAGTAGAATTGCTAGAGCATATAGTAGTAGCTTTGTTTTTATTTTTCGGAGGGATGTGCATTGTGTGTTATAAAGTGGCTGCACCAGTTTTACATTCCAACCAACAGTGCACAGGGTTCCCTTGTCTTCACAGCTTTGTCAACACTGGTTTTTCTTGTCTATTTTTTTAATGTCCATTCTTACAGTTATGAAGTGATATTATAGCTTTATGGTGTTTTATTTTTTTTAAGATTTTATTTTTAAATAATTTCTACATGCAACATGGGGCTCAAACTTACAACCCCAGGATCAAGAGTCACATGCTCAAAAACAAACAAACAAACAAACAAACAAACAAACAAACATAAAGCAGTTGCATGCTCTACCAACTGAGCCAGCCAGGTGCCCCTATAGCTTTACGTTATTTATAATTAAAGATTCCAAACTAATACTGACCTTTCGTACCACATAAGGTAGGAATTGTGTTCACCCCCAAAAAAGAGATCTTATTAGAGTGGCTTAAATGCAGAACAGTTATTAATCTTATCCAAAACAATGCTGGTGATAGTCTCTTTAAGGCTAGTGTGGTAGTTCTACAGTTATCAGGGAACCTTTTTTTTTCTGGGTCCCCAGCAGTAGAATCAGATCTGAATTTCTCCTAATGTATGAGATAGCTGCCAGAACTTCACACATGACTTCTATTTTAAGAAGAAAGAATAAAAGGAAAAAGAAAAAAAAAATGAGGCACCTTTCTACAAAGTCACCTTCCTAGTATATTTCCTAGTATATCTCATTGTTCAGAACTTGGTCAGCAGGCCACTTTCAGCTGCAAAGGGAGCTGGGAAATGTGGCCTTTAAGTGGCCAATGATATGCTTACCTAAAAACCCAAGATTCTGTTACTAAGAAGTATGTGGAGAAAAGCAGTTTTTCTGCTCCTTCATGAACAACCTTTCTAATTTGTTGTGTATCTTTTTGCTAAAACTAAAATGTTTGCTGTTTTAAAAACTCTTACTGCATACTTGAGATATTATTTCTTAAGCATCCAATCTTACTTACAGTTTGGTTGCTGTATTAATAACATGTGTGGAAGTCCAAAGGAAGCCATACCAAAAAGAAAAAAAAAAAAAAGAAAGAAAGAAAAGGAAAAGCTTCAATTGATAATTTCTTACTTGAAATATGTTTTGTGAGAAAGAACAGCCCAACATGTAATCATTGTTTTGGAACTTAGGAATGATTATTGATTGCTCTGTTGGGTATGATTTTTGGAGAAAAAGAAACACATTTATCTCATTGTCACTTATATTACATAAAAAGCTGTTAGTGTTTGTATTTTATTATTTACTATTTCATTATTTCCCCATATTAGTGTCTTTATTTTATATATAATATGTTCACCTTAAAATAACACATTTTTAGTAGAAGATTAAAAACTTACTATTAGTTCCCTAAGAATGGAAGGGAAGACTTTACATTGTTTATTTCTGTACTCTCTTACTCCTAGCTGGTAAAGCATGTAGGCGGCAGTAATCGGTGGTCGGTGTGAGAAGTGTATTACTGTACAGATAGAATCCTGATGTAATTGGAAAATTAAGAATGACTCTTCTGCATAGTTTATCCTACAAGCTCATTCAGTGGATGCAGTGATTTTGATTCGCCATTCTGGGGCCAGCTCCTCCATCTAGTGCACACCCACATGCCTTGATCTACCGGTTGTGGTCTGTCTAAAAACATGTTCTCATTTGACTTCTTTTTTTTTCCTCTTGGATTTTTTAACCTCTTTGCTACTGCTTTCACCCATCTGCATTGCCAGTCTCTTTTACTTCCGTGTGACTCCATGAGTGGGTTTACTAAAGGCTGTGAGGGAAGAGAGGATAAAGAAGCTGATATTCTGATTTAGCACACAAATGGATTATTTAAAA
This sequence comes from Prionailurus viverrinus, assembly GCF_022837055.1. Taxonomy (NCBI): domain Eukaryota; kingdom Metazoa; phylum Chordata; class Mammalia; order Carnivora; family Felidae; genus Prionailurus; species Prionailurus viverrinus. Next base: position 40,459,486 of record NC_062561.1, read on the forward strand.
ATCAGATTTTCACATTTCACAAGGCAAGGATTATCAAATTCTACTCTACTTCTTACATGCTATTATTATATGCTTACATTAGTGACATTATAAGTGATTCCAGGTTATAAATGGTGCTATATGCATTAAGTAGGAGATGAGGACAAAAAACAAAAACAAAAACAAAAAACCAAAGGAAAAAAACCTCCATTTATTCTCGGGTGTGTGTTCATGTGCATAATGTTAGGCATATGTTTTTCTGTTTAAGCGTCCATTTAGGTTGTCATCTCACAGTTGTGGGATTGAGCCCTGTGGCCAGGTTCTGCTCTGAGCATGGAGCCTGCTTGGGATTCTCTCTCTCTCTCTCTCTCTCTCTCTCTCTCTCTCTCTCTCTTTCTCTCTCTCTCTCTCTCTCTCTCTCTGCCCCTCCTCTGCTCATCTCTCTTTCTCTCTTTTTCTCAAAATAGATAGTCTTCGAAAGAAAAAAGTGAAGAATTTTGAACTAAGTCAGTATGTAGGTGATGACAGACTTCATAGAAATATTAACGAATGCAGTTTTAGTATTTTGTTTATTACATTTTAAAAAATATTTAAAATTTTTTTTTATTTTTGAGACAGAGAGAGACAGAGCATGAGCAGGGGGAGGGGCAGAGAGAGAGGGAGACACAGAATCTGAAGCAGGCTCCAGGCTCTGAGCTGTCAGCACAGAGCCCGATGTGGGGCTCGACCTCACAGACTGTGAGATCATGACCTGAGCTGAAGTCGGACACTTAACTGACTGAGCCACCCAGGCGCCCCCCTGATTTAAATATTTTAGAGGGAGAGTTCATTTCTTTATTTGTTAGTAGTTCATGTTTTTAAATTGTGAAATTGAGATTTCATTTTCAAATTGTGGCATTCAAATTTCACAATAATCAGCTGGTCCAGAAAGTTTATCCCCCTAATTTTTAAGGCAGGGCCACCATGTAGTAATTTTTTTTTGTCTCCAAGTTTTTATATAATATATGGTTCTTTGTAGAATATATTTAAAAGAAACTGAAAGTTTGTATTTTCCATATAGTGATTAAATTGTATAATTGCAGCTTTAAGAGAGACTCACTATAATGTATACCTGAATCTCATCTAACACTGTATTTTAACTATACTGGAATTAAAATAAAGTGAAATAAATAAAAATAAAATGAAGGGGAAGAGGGGAGTACTTCAGGGGCCTTTCTGGTGGCATTTTTCCTCATGATTGAGTTTTCATACTTATAATCAAACTATGAAATGAATATTAATTAAAACAGGCTATGTCTGAAAGTTAAAAAAACTAATTAAGTAAATAAAATATTTATTTTATTCATTCAAAATATGCCTGTATGTTTCTATGGGAATTTCAGAGATTCAATTAGATTAACTCAGACTTTGTAGGAAGAGAATTTGTTGCTGAGGTTCAATAAAGGTTATCTAAGCCTGTAAATTTACTTTGAAAATCATACAGCAAATAGTCTATTTAGTCAGCCATAAAACATCACTCAGCCTAGTGTTGAGCTTTAAGAATAATAAAGAGCTCAACATCCCAAATTTATTCACATATCTTTTATGAGTGATTAACTTTAACTTCACAATTATATTTCAAGAATATATGTTTATACTTTTGTGAAAGGTGTGTTTCTTTTTCCCAATGAGCATTTTGTTGTGACCCAAATAATCTCATCTCTATAAAATATGTGCTTTATCATACATAAATTTTGAAAAGTGTATTCATAGGATTATATGGGGTCTTAACCAGAACTTTTTAATTAAAGATGATGAGGCATCATGTTGAATGAGGAGGGGGTGTGCATAATCCATGCCAGTTCTAAAAAAATTCATAACAGGCTCTTTTTCTTTTAATTCTTACTTTGAGACATTTTCTGAGTTTTAAAATTTCCCAGCTTCCTTTAATGTTGAGACAATCTAATATAAATCAGAGACATTTTATTGAGAAATAATGGGCATGGCATTTTTGTGTAAGTGCGTTAGTTTCCATGGAAACATATAGCAAATATTCTTTATGCTATTTCTTTTAACAGAATGAGTTACAAATTATTTTTAAAGTTATTTTGTGTGACTTAGATATTATATTACTAATAGAAATATACCCTTGGACTTCATAATAGACAGCTGTGGCCTGCAAGTACAGGAAATAATAAAATCCTTTCTTATAAACAATCTCTCAAACTTACAAACATGACTTCAGTTTTAGATTTTTCTTTTTTTCTTGAGCTTTGCAGTAAGAAAAATAATTTTTAACAAGGAAATTCTACTCTGTTTTGTGGCTAACTCTTTAAGGCTGGCTAAGAACAGATTCAGCAGAGTGAGAAATCACCTCATGACTCTTGAACCTTCATAAGCTAAATAAAATTGTTTGTGGTGATCCCTTGAAAACTTTATCTGAGACTCAATACTAGTTGAAGTGGAAAAATCATGGCTCAAAATTCTATAATGCTGTAAAGAAGAAATTGGGTCATATTGGCCAGGGTTAGTGAGGGCATGATTGAAAAGCTGAACAGGAGCGTGGTTTGACTCTGGTGAGATCTCACTAAGCTGTTAGGTCAAAGTTGTGCTGACAGGGAGCGTACATGAGAACCAGACAAGACTTTAGCATTATACTGTGGATTTCCCAAAGAATTTTTCTTAGACCAACCAATTAGATAGATGAAATCTAGGTGCATGTAAATATTGCATAAGTATTTGATATATAATATTTAATGGTAATCTGAATTAATTTGACAAATTATATGCCTCTCTAGATTTCTCATTCATATGGGGAAATTACTGAGAGATCAAGGAAATAAACTGTATACAAATATATCCAGTTGTATGACATGTCATGTGTATATTTAAGTGTGTGAGTTGGAATGTGGGAAAACCATGTAGAAGAAGATGTTAGAGATTATTCTTCACTGGACAGTCAAAATATATAAATTGGATGCTGAGGTGTAAAGCCTTACTTTTGGCTATAAAAAGAGCAAAAATGCCATTTTTGTTTGTTGTTTTTTCTATGTATATTACATTATTTTTTCACCAGACTGCTAGATATTTGGTGAAAAAAGTGTCAAATACATTTTTATTTCTTTTTAAATAGACTTTATTGGTTGTGTATACATTCACCCACACAAATGTGCATTTATTTTATTTATTTATTTATTTATTTATTTATTTATTTATTTATTTATTTTGAAGAGAGGGAGTGTGCATGGGAGTGGGGGAGGAGCAGAGGGGAGAGAGAGAATCCCAAGCAGTCTCCATGCTGTCAGCACAGAGCCTGATGCTGGGCTTAATCCCAGAAACCGTGAGATCATGACCTGGGCGGAAATCAAGGGTCAGATGCTTAATTGAGCCACTCAGGTGCCCCAATACAAATGTGTTTAGTTTGATAAATCTTGATATTTTCTCATTAATGAAACCACCAGCACTATCAACATAGTCAACATTACCTTCCCCCTGAAGGTTCCTTTGTAACTCTTTGCAGTTAGTCTTTCTACCTTTAGTCCTGGCCAAGCACTAGTCTGTTTCTGTTATTTTTAGCTTTTATTGTTCCAGTTTTTATCTACTTCAAGCTAATTTTTGTTTACAGTGAAGTATTGAGGATTATTTAAAAATTCCGTACAGCATTATTTTTTAAAAGACTATGCTTTCTCCAGTAACTTTCCTTAGCACATTTGTAAAAATTAGTTGCCTATATAGATGTGTGTCTGTTTCTGGACTCTGTTTGTTTTAGTTGATCTCTGTGATTACCTTCATATTAATTCTATACCATTTTGATTACTGTAGCTTTTCTTCACTCAAACTTGAAATCAAGTAATTTAAGTTTTTCAGCCTTACTCTATGTTTTCAAAAGTCAAATAAGCTTTAAAAAAGTGGGCTATAAAAATTATATCTTTTTTCTTAATGGAGGACTTCGTAGAACTTTTAATATATTAATGTGATTTTTAAATCTCTAAGAAGAAACTTTAATAAGAGGCACTTTCAAAATTATTCTACAGAACTTATATTTTCCTTTTTCACACACATATGATATACTGCAAGCTTATATTTTCTACAAATACACTTTGGAAGGTTTTCATTTGAGGGGTAGGGGCATACAAAGTGGCATAATATAAACAGTACATTTGAATCCAGCCATTAGTGTAATATTCCTGTAAGATTAAAAACACATGGACTCTTGGGGTGCCTGGGTGGTTTAGTTGGTTGAGTGTCTGACTACTCTTGATTTCCTCTCACGTCATGATCTCAAAGTGAGTGGGATCTTGAGCTGTGTGTTGGGGTCAGTGCTGACAGAGCTGACAGCATGGAGCCCTGCTTGGGATTCTGTCTGTCCATCTCTGTCTCTCTGCCTCTTCCCTGTTTTCACTCTCTTTCTGTCTCTCAAAATAGCCACTAAAAACACAAAGAACACACTGACTCTAAGTAAGTGCAATGCAATACAGACTGGTGGGGTAACGTCATTTGTATATTTAACACATGCAAAAGGAAAGAAAAAAGTTTGAAGGAACAAAATAAAAATGTAAATATTGCAGTAGATTTCCTCTTATAGTAAACCTCCAAAGCAAACATGAACTGAGAAGCATCTGTTCCTCCATGAAGATATAAACTGTCTTGAACTTACTATGACACAATATGTTTGATAGGATACTTTATATGGATGACTGAAGGGTTATTTATAATTTTAAGTATATGGGAATGTGCTTCCATATATTGATTTTAACATCTATAGTCATAAAATGCAAGTCATCTGTAATGCCTTGCCAATCTCTTTAGTAAGTGGAGGTCTGGTGCTCTGAAGACTTGGTCACAAAGTCAAGGAGAACAGAGGGCAAAAGCTGTCTCTCAGTAATAAGAGCAAAGCAAAGTGGCACTGAGGGCCCTGTCTTGGTTTAAAATAATTTCAGGAATTAAGAGGCAGTCCAACACAAGGTTACTAAGATATTCTCTTGTGTTTTCTATAAAGTACTATATTTTAGATATTACATTTAGGTCTAGAATTAACTTAGATTGCATATATTGCATATATTGTAAGATATAGGTTAAGTTTATTTCTTTGCATATGTATGCTCACTTGTTGAAAGAAGTGTTTTTTCCCCATCAAAATGCCTTTGTACCTTTGTACAAAATCAATTAGCCATGTGTATTTAGGCCTGTATTTAGGTTCTTTTTGGCTGTTTACTTGATCTATGTGACTATCCTTTCATCATAACCATACTGTCTTAATAATTATAGTTTTAAAATACATTTTAAAATCGGGCATTATGAAACATTGACTGTATTTTTCTTTTTCAGAATTGTTTTGGCTATTCTAAGTCCTTTATATTTTCCCTTACATTTTAGATTAACTTGTAAATTTCTACAAGCATTTCTTCTGATAGTTCAGTTGATATTAATTGAGGAAGAATTGAGACTTTGCCAATAATGAATTTTCCAACTCATGAATACAGTATACTGCTCAATGTTTTTAGGTCTTGTTGACACAACGTATTGTTGATATTGAGTGGGAAAGGTGAGTGTGGATGCCATTGTCTTGTTTCTAATTTTGGGAAAGGGGAAATGTGTCTTTCACCATAAAATATAGTCACTGTGATATTTTCATTGTTATACTTTATCAAGTTGAGGATAATTTTTTAGAATTATTTACAGAAAAATTTAAATACAAAATAAGTAAACTGATAAATTGGATATTGCCAACATTTAAAACTGCAGCTTTCTAAAAGAAAATAAAAATTTAACAGTACAGGTAAAAATATTTTTGCAATGTAAATAATATTTGTGAAGAAGTACTCAGAATGTATAAAAAAATCCCATAATTCAACATTGAGAAAACATTCTAATAAAATTGAGATAAAATTTTAAACAAATGAAGATATATGAAGACAAATACATAATACAATGCTCAGTAATAGTCATTAGAGAAATGCAGATAAAACTGCATTGATATATCACCAAAAACAACTGGAATGATTAGTATTAAAAAAGGACAGTATCCAATGAGTATGAAATTGTGGAGTAACTATAATTCTCATGCATTACTGACAGTTTAAAATGGAATGAACAATCGCTTTGTAAAGTTGAAGTTTCTAATATAGTTATACATATGATGTAGTCTTTCTACTTCTATGTATTATCTGAGATAAATGAAAGCTTATGTTGATACAAAATCTTGCATATGAATGTGGATAGCAGTATTATTCATAATTGCCAAAAATTGAAACAAATATGTCAACAAATTAATGGATAACCTAATTATAGTGTATGTAATTAATGAAATATTGTTTAGTATTAAAAAATGACATGGATTAATATCAAGAGCATTGTGCTGAGTGATTTTATTTATATGATATTTTGGAGAAGACAAAATTATAAGACCAAAAAAATCAATGCTTGCTTATAGTTGGGAATGAAAAGAGAGAATTCACTAAAAATTGGCAAGAGGGAATTGTTCTATGTCTTGATTGTGGTGTTGGTTACATGATTGTATGTGTTTGTTAAAAATTTGTAAATTCTACCAAAAAGGGTGAATTTTATGATATGCAAGTTTAATCTCAATAAACCTTAGTTTTCAAAAAAAGTGAAACAGATTTTAAAGTCCAGTAGGTAGATCATTTTTTTGTTTAACATAATTTTTGAGCACACCATTCTCAAAATACCATGTTCAGTTCTGCCATGCATTGTGATATGATCTGGGGCAACAGTGGTAAATCAATTAGAGAAAAATGCTTGCTCCTATGGAACCACATTCCAGTGAGGAAAAGACTAATAATAAACATATATACTAGTTAAATATACAGTATTTAACATGGTGGTAAATACTATAAAAATAAAAAAGAAAAAGATGATGTCAGGAAAGCAGATAAGTAGGAAGAAACCATGTGGCCATTGGGAAATAAAAAAATTACAGAAAGAGGAAGTAGTATATACAAAGGCGTTGAATCCTAGCAGATTCCACACCAACATGGAGGTGATTGGTAGTGGAGTAGAACGAGATATTTTGTATATGTATTTATACATATTTTCACACTTTCATAGAATAATTAATATAAGTATGATTCAGATAGATGAAAGATAAATGGTAATGATATGATGTATGTGCATCTTCTTTAAAAAAATTTTGTTTAATGTTTATTTTTGAGAGAGAGAGAGAGAGAGAGAGAGAGAGAGAGAGAGAGAAAGAATGTGAGCAGGGAAGGGGCAGAGAGAGAGGGAGACACAGAAACCAAAGCAGGCTCCAGGCTCTGAGCTGTCAGCACAGAGCCGGATGTGAGGCTGGAACTCATGAACTGTGAGATCATGACCTAAGTTGATGCTTAACCTACTGAGCCACCCAGGTGCTCCTATGCATCTTTTTTCAAGACTCCCAGTTCTTGCATCTTAGATCCCATTGTACATTCTCTTAACCTCATGATAACAACCCAGAATAGTTTCAGTATTTTTTCATGTTGCAAATAATGATTTCGAAAAATAGAATCATAGACTATAAGCTTTTCCATAAGCTTTTTATTTTTCATTTAACAAAAATTATATTTTGATATACCTCTAAAATCCAGCCTTTGGTATAATGCCCCATGCACTCAGTGAAGAGTCTTAGGAGTCAATTGGTGGAAAGATGCTGATTTACACTGTGACTGGGTGTCTGGGGCATCCTAATCTGGTACACAAGCCCACACATGGCTGGTAAGAGACATTTAGTTAACAGTTGGTTTCTCCTTTGTCCCGTTTATGTCAGCCTTATTAGCCACCACTTCACCAGAGAGTAGAACAGTGGTTGGTCTTTTCTTTCCTGTGAGGACCACAGTCTACTTTAAAATTTAGTTTATTTGTGTATATTGTATTTTTAGCTGATTTAAAAAAAAATCTATGATTTTGTAGCTCATTCAGTTTGTTTTAATTCTTAGGGCGGTAATGGAAATTCCTTCAAACTTCTAACCAGAGGTCAGAGTTTGCCTTCTTTGACTTTTTTACCTCCATTTCTCTTAGTCGTAGTCTAGCTCTTCTAATCATCAACAACCACAACTCTTATAAATTCTTTATTTCAACCAACATTTCTCTAACCATGATCCTTCTCCTTACAAATTAATTGCTCTAAGAAATCCCACTCCAATAATTATTTCAGTTCATAAGGAACTTCAGTTTCTTGCAGTGAGATCATAGAAAATATGTACATTGGTCTCTGCCTCCTGGCACAGAGCTCTTAAAACTCATGCAGTTTGCTAACTGATAAGAGCATGAGGAGCATCTTTTATTCTAGTGAGGCAATTTTTGGTGGGCTTCTGGTGGGGGCTGGTCACTGGAAAGACCAAGCCATGATTAGAAGTTCAGAGTTATTGGCTCCCCCCATCCCACTTCTCCAGCATGGGGAAAAGGGCTGGAAACGGAGTTAGTCATGCCTACTCTGAAGAAGCATCCATAAAAATCCCAATAGTATGGGTCCTGAGAGCTTCTGGGTGGGGAAACAGATTTACACCAAGAGGATGATACACCCTGACTCTAGAGGCACAGTAGCTCCTGAGCTTGGGACCTTCCCAGGTCTTGCCTTATGTATTTCTTCATCTGGCTGTTCATCTGTACCCTCTATTGTATCCTTTAATAAACTGGTAAATAAAAGTAAGTTTTCCCTTGAGTTCTGTGAGCTGCTCTAGCATATTAATTGAACCTGAGGAGCGGGTTGTGGGAACCTCCAATCAGCAGCCAGGCAGACAGAAGATGTGGGTAACATGGGGACTTACTACTTGCAACTGGAATCTGAAGTGGGAGCGCGCAGGGAGGAGTAGTCTCTTGGGACTAAGCTCCTAAGCTGTGGGATCTGACACTATCTCCAGGTAGGTAATATCAGAATTGAGTTAAATTGTGCTCAGCTGGTGCCTCAGAGAATTCCTAGGTGGGAGAAAAATCTTCATACATTTGGTGACAGAAGTAGCAGATGTGAAGTGTTCTATGTTGAAGAAAAGACAATGGGGGAAAGACTGGAATTTTTTCCTAACATATTTGCCTCTGTCACTTTTTAAATTTCGGATCTCTTTCATGTTCTCACTTTAATCCTACTCTGGTTAGATTTCATGGTTTGCCATTCTTCTCATTTTATTGCATCACCATCAACTCAAATTCTTTCTCTCGCTTCATTTAATTGAATTTCATAATGATAGTCAAATGATATGAATTGCTGTAGAAAAGTAGCAAATAGCATGACTGCGATTAACTACAAATCTCAATTGTGGATTTAAAATTACCTTTTTTTTTTTATAAGTACCATTCTGAGCCATGTCATCATTTTTTAAAGTTTATTTATTTATTTTGAGAGAGTGAGTGCAAGTGGGGGAGGGCCATAGAGAGAGGGGGAGAGAGAGAGAGAGAGAGAATCACAGGCACCCTCTGTACTGGCAGCATGGAGCCTATGTGGGGCCCAAATTCAAGGACCTTGAGATCATGACCGGAGCCAAAACCAAGAGTCAGACACTTAACCGACTGAGGCACCCAGGCACCCCTAAAATTACTCTTAATTATTCAGTTTCCAACACCCTTCTAGCTGATGACTTTTTTTCATATTAAACACTTTATAATTATAATTATAATTATTATTTTAGTTTTAAGTGTAGAAATTAGTGATTCATCACTACATACAACACATAGTGCTCATCAGAACAAGTGGCCTCCTTAATCTACATCACTTATTTAACCCATCCCCCCCACCAACCTCCCCTCTGATAACCCATGGTGTTTGTTCCCTATAGTTCTGTTTCTTGGTTTGCCTCTCTCTCTCTTTTTTTTTTCTTTCCCCTATATTTTTCTGTTTTGTTTCTTAAATTCCACATATGAGTGAAAACCTATGGTATTTGTGTTTCTGTGTTTATTTCACTTAGCATAATACTTTCTAGCTACATCCCTGTCATTGCAAATGGCAAGATTTAATTTTTTCTTATGGCTGAGTAATATTCCATTGTATATATATACACCACATCTTTATCCATTCATAGCTGATGACTTCTAAGTTACCAACTCCAGTTATAATTTATGTCCTCACTTTTCATCAGCTTTCTGCTAACTTCCAAAGTATTAACACATTTTATTTCTCTTTGATTCTGGGATTCTCTTGGTTGTTGAAAATCTTTTGATATTCATATAATGGTGTTTTTCCCCCCTTCTCAGTTGTTTCTGTTGACTACTCTCAATATCAGTGAGCCTTTAAATGATACCACTCATTGGGTAAGTCCTGGATTCTCTTCTTAATCTAACAATTTTTCTCTATGTTATCTCTTCCAATAGCCTGGCTATATACATGCCATTCATGGCAGTGATTTCTAAATTTAAATCTTCCCTGATCTCTCAACTGAAATACAAAATCATGCATATAACAAGATAAGTTTGAGAACTTAATCTGGATACCTAATAGGGTTGTCAAGCTTAAAATGTCCTTAAAATGCCCTTGATACCTAACCCTTGTGCAGATTCTTCCCTCTTTTCCCCCTTCTATATAAATGATTTATGTTTCATACAGTTAATTGTATTCAGAGCCAGATTCTTTCCATCTCCATTCCAATGGAGTCTTTCCATCTCCATTCATTCTATTTAATCTGCCCTCAAATTTTATGGGCTCTAACTTCAAAGTGTATCCTGAATCCATTTAGTTTCTCATTTTTTTTTTTGCTAGTACCAGAGTGCAACTTACCATCTGCTGATATCTAGACTATTCTGAAAATATCCTGCGTGATCTCCCTGCCTCCTTGCTGCTCTTTGTATCCACTCTCAGCATAGTGGAAAGAGTGACCATTTTAAAGAACAATTCAGAACACATCCTGTACTTCCTTAAAGGATTCCTGTTAAAATCAGTTCAAAGGCAAAATACATATTTGGGTCCCACAAATATCCCTGTTTAACATTTCCATTGCTTACTTTGTTCATAACATATTGGTCTCTTTTATGTTCCTCAAAAATGCAAAACTTATTTCTGTCTCTATTTCTTACTCCAGAACCCACAAGAGATGGAGCCCTGCTTATTATTAGATGTTACCTCCTGGTAGAGCCCTGGGCATTTCTGCAGGATATTTTAACATAAACTTATCTTTTATGATAATACTCTTAATATTCTGTAATCAGCTTTTGTAATAATCAATAATTTGTATACACAAGAAAAATTTCATACTGCAGTAAGAATCCTCTTATGCAAATTAATTATTCTTAATATAAAATTCTAAAGTTTCTGTCTCATTATTTGTTTACACTAAAAGTCTTAATGTTGGAGGACTTGTTTGGAAAATCTGATCGAAAATACATGGTAGTGTCATAGAAAAGTTAAAGGTAGAATAACCTCAAGGCAATACAGAATTATTCACCAAAATGATTATAAGTGTTAGAGCTAGGTTGTTCATGCATGTGTAGCAGTTCTCCAGGGTGAGTAACAGAAGGGATTTATTTATTCAAGAATGGTTCCTATTTCCTCTGAGTATGCTTGATTGGCCAGCTGTTTATAAATATGTAGGATTGTATTACAATATCAAAGCAGAAAGTACATCTAAGACTCATGAACCAAAACAGAAACAAGAACTAGTATTAGGAACCAAGGCAGCTAATTTTTTAGGGCCTCTTCAAGGAGTTACGATCTTGCCTCTTTCTCTGCTTTTCATGGTAAACCTGTGTGTCACAGCTAACTTTTTCTCTGTAATTCTGCATGCACATGTACACATGACCTACTATGCTCACCCACCCAATAACAATCCTCAGTTCTAGCCATCAGCTGAAATCAATTGCAAATTTTTGGAGAGATCATCCAGTTGTCTCAAACTGGGCCAGGTTTCTAAGCTTGGAGTTCTTGCTTTGGCCCAGGAACTGTTAAATAGAACAGTCATGGCTCTAAAAGCTTATGAGGCTTTCACAGACTGGTTGCTATGGACAAGGTAACAGCAAGAAGTCTCTATTTGGGTGGCAGAAATAATGGTTTTAATTTTACTTTGATGAGAGATTTAAATTAACAAGTGTGTTATGCAAATAGGTAATTAAAATAACTTTATTTTCAATTCCCTACAACACCCCTCAAATTTAAATCTAGGTATAAAACAAGTTATTTTCTGACATTATTAATTTTATGCTATTGTATTATAAGTTTTTGTTTTTACAATTATTTTTAAATTTTTCATTAGATCTCTTAACTCTATTTAAATGTTACTCTTTTCTAAACCCATGGGAAAAGCTAGAATATAATTTATGTTACTGTAACATAGAGACTCAAATATGCTATGATTCAAAATACATAGAAGTTAAATGTCTCTCACATTATGTTCTAGGGGTAGGTAGGTGTCCCAGAGCAGGAATGCAGCTCTTATCCATACAATGATCAGGGCTTTGGAGTACCTGGGTGGCTCAGTCAGTTGAGCGCCTGACTCTTGGCTTTAGCTCAAGTCATGATCTCGCAGTTTGTGGGTTCGAGCCCACGTCAGGCACTGAGCTGGCAGCATGCAGTCTGCTTGGGATTCTCTCTCTCCCCTCTCTCTCTGCCCCTTTCCTACTCACACTGTCTCTGTCTCTCTCAAAATAAATAAATAAACTTTAAAAAAATTATCAGGGCTTGGATTTCATCTATAGAATTTTCTTTTAATTCCTGTTGTCATGACCCACATTGGCATATTTGATGGCTAGTTTACCAGCCACAGTCATATCCAGTCCTCCAAAAAGGATAAAAGAAGAGTACAGGAAACAAGCCAGTTATTTGAATAATGTAAAATATGGGCATTTAAACATTTTTATCACACCTTATTGGGCAAGAGTTCACAAAACCTCAGAATAAAATTTACTCCAAAGAACATGTAAAATATGGACACTTCATGAGCTGCTGTGTGCCTAGATTATTGTTAAGATGAAACGAGAAGACCGAATATTAAGGTGGGCTTTGTCTTCTCTGCTGTTGCAGTTGTTTTATGCAACAATCCTTTCCTTGCACTCTTGACTGATTCATCTTTTGGTTAACTGTACTTTATTTTTAACTATTTTTTTTCTGGAAGATCAATAAAATGTCATTTTAACTTTCTATATGTAGGTGGTAACTTGTTGTAGGTATCTATAGAAACCACATTTTTTTTTCTTTTAAGACTCTGTCATCCTGAGAATTTTAATTCCAGATTTGTTTCTGTTACTTTTTTAATAATCGTGTTATTCTGCTGGCTGTTTTATGTTATTTTTCTTCATGATTGAAATGTAAAAACATTGTAGATCTACATCTAGTTATAGATCTTACTTCAATAATTTTTTTCTGAAGTAAAAAAGAATAAGGTGTAATGAGACCAATAGGCTCAGATCTAGATGAGATCTGAGAGTGTTTACTGTCCTGTGATATTCGGGGAAAAAAGTTTCAAAAAGAAAATGGTACCATAGTTGATATGATATTAAGGACTCTGAAGTCCACATGGTCTGAGAACTCGTGCAGGGAGAGAAGAATGACTTTAAAGATTTTAGTACCTTGTCACATGGTAATAAAGGGGGTGGGCGTTGAAACTTGGGGTGCAAAGAATATTATCGGAGGCAGCTGGTAGGTACATTTATTTCTTTTTTTTTATAATAAGCTTGTGACAAATGTGACAAATGTGTTCAGTGTGGCTTGGTGGCAAGAAGCTTGTTTTTGTATTGGTAATTAAAAGGATCTGAATATATTTTGTAGGTAAGAGAGGTTCACAAATGATAGTACCGCAAGTGGTTTTAAGCATTCCGTGAGACCCTAACCTTGCTAGAGAACAGGGATCCATACCTGTCGCCATTATTTTTTCCTTACAATGAAGAACTAGCCAGGTACATAGTAGATACATAATAAACATTTGTTGAATAAATGAGTAGTTGAGTGAGACAAATAAAATTACTTAATTTCTTGTATTCTTTGGATAAATTCCTAGTAGTTCAATTGCTGGGTCATAGGGTAATTCAATTTTTAATTTTTTGAGGAACCTCTAGACTGTTTTCCAGAGTGGCTGCACCAGTTTGCATTCTCACAAACAGTGCAAGCGGATTCCCCTTTCTCCACATCCTCACCAACATCTGTTGTTTCCGGATTTGTTAATTTTAGCCACTCTGACTGATGTGAGGTGGTATCTCATTGTGGTTTTGATTTGTATTTCCCTAATGATGAGTGATGTTGAGCATCTTTTCATAGGTCTTTTCATAGGTCATCTTTGCCATCTGGATGTCTTCTTTGGAAAAGTGTCTATTCATGTCTTCTGCCCACTTCATCAATGGATTTTTTGTTTTTTGAGTGTTGAGTTTGATAGATTCTCTATAGATTTTAGATACTAACCTTTTGTCTGATAAGTCATTTGCATATATTAGACTGCTGATTTGAAGGGGAACATGCACCCCAATGTTTATAGCAGCACTATCAACAATAGCCAAATTGTGGAAAGAGCCCAAATGTCCATCAACTGATGACTGGATTAAAAAGATGGAGTACAGGGTTGCGGCAAGATGGCGGCTTAGGAGGACGCTGGGCTCACCGCACGTCCTGCTGATCACTTAGATTCCATCTACACCTGCCTAAATAACCCAGAAAACCGCCAGAGGATTAGCAGAACGGAGTCGCCGGAGCCAAACGCAGACGAGAGGCCCACGGAAGAGGGTAGGAAGGGCGGCGAGGCGGTGCGCGCTCCACGGACTGGCGGGAGGGAGCCGGGGCGGAGGGGCGGCTCGCCGGCCAAGCAGAGCCCCCGAGTCTGGCTTGCAAAAGCGGAGGGGCCGGGCGGACTGTGTTCCGACAGCAAGCGCGACTAAGCGTCTGGGAGGTCATAAGTTAACAGCTCTGCTCGGAAAGCGGGACGGCTGGAGGACAAAGGGAGGGAGAGCTGCTGAGCCCCCTGACAACAGAGCTCAGTTTGGTGGGGAACAAAGGCGCTCGCCAGCGCCATCTCCCCCGCCCATCCCCCAGCCAAAATCCCAAAGGGAACCGGTTCCTGCCAGGGAACTTGCTCGCTCCGCGCAAACACCCAACTCTGCGCTTCGGTGGAGCCAAACCTCCGGCAGCGGATCTGACTCCCTCCCGCTGCCACAGGGCCCCTCCTGAAGTGGATCACCTAAGGAGAAGCCATCTAAGCCTGCCCCTCCTGCCCCCGAGCACCTTGCCTACCCACCCCAGCTAATACGCCAGATCCCCAGCATCACAAGCCTGGCAGGGTGCAAGTAGCCCAGACGAGCCACACCACCCCACAGTGAATCCCGCCCCTAGGAGAGGGGAAGAGAAGGCACACACCAGTCTGACTGTAGCCCCAGCGGTGGGCTGGGGGCAGACATCAGGTCTGACTGCGGCCCCGCCCACCAACTCCAGTTATACACCACAGCACAGGGGAAGTGCCCTGCAGGTCCTCACCACGCCAGGGACTATCCAAAATGACCAAGCGGAAGAACTCCCCTCAGAAGAATCTCCAGGAAATAACAACAGCTAATGAGCTGATCAAAAAGGATTTAAATAATATAACAGAAAGTGAATTTAGAATAATAGTCATAAAATTAATCGCTGGGCTTGAAAACAGTATACAGGACAGCAGAGAATCTCTTGCTACAGAGATCAAGGGACTAAGGAACAGTCACGAGGAGCTGAAAAACGCTTTAAACGAAATGCATAACAAAATGGAAACCACCACAGCTCGGCTTGAAGAGGCAGAGGAGAGAATAGGTGAACTAGAAGATAAAGTTATGGAAAAAGAGGAAGCTGAGAAACAGAGAGATAAAAAAATCAAGGAGTATGAGGGGAAAATTAGAGAACTAAGTGATACACTAAAAAGAAATAATATACGCATAATTGGTATCCCAGAGGAGGAAGAGAGAGGGAAAGGTGCTGAAGGGGTACTTGAAGAAATAATAGCTGAGAACTTCCCTGAACTGGGGAAGGAAAAAGGCATTGAAATCCAAGAGGCACAGAGAACTCCCTTCAGATGTAACTTGAATCGATCTTCTGCACGACATAGCATAGTGAAACTGGCAAAATACAAGGATAAAGAGAAAATTCTGAAAGCAGCAAGGGGTAAACGTGCCCTCACATATAAAGGGAGACCTAGAAGACTCGTGACTGATCTCTCTTTTGAAACTTGGCAGGCCAGAAAGAATTGGCATGAGATTTTCAGGGTGCTAGACAGAAAAAATATGCAGTCAAGAATCCTTTATCCAGAGTCTGTCATTTAGAATAGAAGGAGAGATAAAGGTCTTCCCAAACAAACAAAAACTGAAGGAATTTGTCACTACTAAACCAGCCCTACAAGAGATCCTAAGGGGGACCCTGTGAGACAAAGTCCCAGAGACATTACTATAAGCATAAAACATACAGACATCACAATGACTCTAAACCCGTATCTTTCTATAATAACACTGAATGTAAATGGATTAAATGCGCCAACCAAAAGACATAGGGTATCAGAATGGATAAAAAAACAAGACCCATCTATTTGCTGTCTACAAGAGACTCATTTTAGACCTGAGGACACCTTTAGATTGAGAGTGAGGGGATGGAGAACTATTTATCATGCGACTGGAAGCCAAAAGAAAGCTGGAGTAGCCATACTTATATCAGATAAACTAGACTTTAAATTAAAGGCTGTAACAAGAGATGAAGAAGGACATTATATAATAGTTACAGGGTCTATCCATCAGGAAGAGCTAACAATTATAAATGTCTATGCACCGAATACCGGAGCCCCCAAATATATAAAACAATTACTCATAAACATAAGCAACCTTATTGATAAGAATGTGGTCATTGCAGGGGACTTTAATACACCACTTACAGAAATGGATAGATCATCTAGACACACGGTCAATAAAGAAACAAGGGCCCTAAATGAGACATTGGATCAGATGGACTTGACAGATATATTTAGAACTCTGCTCCCAAAGCAACAGAATATACTTTCTTCTCGAGTGCACATGGAACATTCTCCAAGATAGATCATATACTGGGTCACAAAACAGCCCTTCATAAGTTTACAAGAATTGAAATTATACCATGCTTACTTTCAGACCACAATGCTATGAAGCTTGAAATCAACCACAGAAAAAAGTCTGGAAAACCTCCAAAAGCATGGAGGTGAAAGAACACCCTACTAACGAATGAGTGGGTCAACCAGGCAATTAGAGAAGAAATTAAAAAATATATGGAAACAAACGAAAATGAAAATACAACAATCCAAACGCTTTGGGACGCAGCAAAGGCAGTCCTGAGAGGAAAATACATTGCAATCCAGGCCTATCTCAAGAAACAAGAAAAATCCGAAATACAAAATCTAACAGCACACCTAAAGGAACTAGAAGCAGAACAGCAAAGGCAGCCTAAGCCCAGCAGAAGAAGAGAAATAATAAAGATCAGAGCAAAAATAAACAATATAGAAACTAAAAAAACTGTAGAGCATATCAACGAAACCAAGAGTTGGTTTTTTGAAAAAATAAACAAAATTGACAAACCTCTAGCCAGGCTTCTCAAAAAGAAAAGGGAGATGACCCAAATAGATAAAATCATGAATGAAAAGGGAATTATTACAACCAATCCCTCAGAGATACAAACAATTATCAGGGAATACTATGAAAACTTATATGCCAACAAATTGGACAACCTGGAAGAAATGGACAAATTCCTGAACACCCACACTCTTCCAAAACTCAATCAGGATGAAATAGCAAGCTTGAATAGACCCATAACCAGCGAAGAAATTGAATCGGTTATCAAAAATCTCCCAACAAATAAGAGTCCAGGACCAGATGGCTTCCCAGGGGAGTTCTACCAGATGTTAAAAGCAGAGATAATACCTATCCTTCTCAAGCTATTCCAAGAAATAGAAAGGGAAGGAAAACTTCCAGACTCATTCTATGAAGCCAGTATTACTTTGATTCCTAAACCAGACAGAGACCCAGTAAAAAAAGAGAACTACAGGCCAATATCCCTGATGAATATGGATGCAAAAATTCTCAATAAGATACTAGCAAATCGAATTCAACAGCATATAAAAAGAATTATTCACCATGATCAAGTGGGATTCATTCCTGGGATGCAGGGCTGGTTCAACATTCGCAAATCAATCAACGTGATACATCACATTAACAAAAAAAGAAGAACCATATGATTCTGTCAATCGATGAAGAAAAGGCCTTCGACAAAATCCAGCACCCTTTCTTAATAAAAACCCTTGAGAAAGTCGGGATAGAAGGAACATACTTAAAGATCATAAAAGCCATTTATGAAAAGCCCACAGCTAACATCATCCTCAATGGGGAAAAACTGAAAGCTTTTTCCCTGAGATCAGGAACATGACAAGGATGCCCACTCTCACCGCTGCTGTTTAACATAGTGCTGGAAGTTCTAGCATCAGCAATCAGACAACAAAAGGAAATCAAAGGCATCAAAATTGGCAAAGATGAAGTCAAGCTTTCGCTTTTTGCAGATGACATGATATTATACATGGAAAATCTGATAGACTCCACCAAAAGTCTGCTAGAACTGATACATGAATTCAGCAAAGTTTCAGGATACAAAATCAATGTACAGAAATCAGTTGCATTCTTATACACTAACAATGAAGCAACAGAAAGACAAATAAAGAAACTGATCCCATTCACAATTGCACCAAGAAGCATAAAATACCTAGGAATAAATCTAACCAAAGATGTAAAGGATCTGTATGCTGAAAACTATAGAAAGCTTATGAAGGAAATTGAAGAAGATTTAAAGAAATGGAAAGACATTCCCTGCTCATGGATTGGAAAAATAAATATTGTCAAAATGTCAATACTACCCAAAGCTATCTACACATTCAATGCAATCCCAATCAAAATTGCACCAGCATTCTTCTCAAAACTAGAACAAGCAATCCTAAAATTCATATGGAACCACAAAAGGCCCCGAATAGCCAAAGGAATTTTGAAGAAGACGACCAAAGCAGGAGGCATCACAATCCCAGACTTTAGCCTCTACTACAAAGCTGTCATCATCAAGACAGCATGGTATTGGCACCAAAACAGACACATAGACCAATGGAATAGAATAGAAACCCCAGAACTAGACCCACAAACGTATGGCCAACTCATGTTTGACAAAGCAGGAAAGAACATCCAATGGAAAAAAGACAGCCTCTTTAACAAATGGTGCTGGGAGAACTGGACAGCAACATGCAGAAGGTTGAAACTAGACCACTTTCTCACACCATTCACAAAAATAAATTCAAAATGGATAAAGGACCTAAATGTGAGACAGGAAACCATCAAAACCTTAGAGGAGAAAGCAGGAAAAGACGTCTCTGACCTCAGCCGTAGCAATCTCTTACTGGACACATCCCCAAAGGCAAGGGAATTAAAAGCAAAAGTGAATTACTGGGACCTTATGAAGATAAAAAGCTTCTGCACAGCAAAGGAAACAACCAACAAAACTAAAAGGCAACCAACGGAATGGGAAAAGATATTCGCAAAGGACATATCGGACAAAGGGCTAGTATCCAAAATCTATAAAGAGCTCACCAAACTCCACACCTGAAAAACAAATAACCCGGTGAAGAAATGGGCAGAAAACATGAATAGACACTTCTCTAAAGAAGACATCCGGATGGCCAACAGGCACATGAAAAGATGTTCAGCGTCGCTCCTTATCAGGGAAATACAAATCAAAACCACACTCAGGTATCACCTCACGCCAGTCAGAGTGGCCAAAATGAACAAATCAGGAGACTATAGATGCTGGAGAGGATGTGGAGAAACGGGAACCCTCTTGCACTGTTGGTGGGAATGCAAATTGGTGCAGCCGCTCTGGAAAGCAGTGTGGAGGTTCCTCAGAAAATTAAAAATAGACCTACCCTATGACCCAGCAATAGCACTGCTAGGAATTTATCCAAGGGATACAGGAGCACTGATGCATAGGGCCACTTGTACCCCAATGTTCATAGCAGCACTCTCAACAATAGCCAAATTATGGAAAGAGCCTAAATGTCCATCAACTGATGAATGGATAAAGAAATTGTGGTTTATATACACAATGGAATATTACGTGGCAATGAGAAAAAATGAAATATGGCCTTTTGTAGCAACGTGGATGGAACTGGAGAGTGTGATGCTAAGTGAAATAAGCCATACAGAGAAAGACAGATACCATATGGTTTCACTCTTATGTGGATCCTGAGAAACTTAACAGGAACCCATGGGGGAGGGGAAGGAAAAAAAAAAAAAAAAGAGGTTAGAATGGGAGAGAGCCAAAGCATAAGAGACTGTTAAAAACTGAGAACAAACTGAGGGTTGATGGGGGGTGGGAGGGAGGAGAGGGTGGGTGATGGGTATTGAGGAGGGCACCTTTTGGGATGAGCACTGGGTGTTGTATGGAAACCAATTTGTCAATAAATTTCAGAAAAAAAAATAAAAAAAAATAAAAAAAATAAAAAAATAAAACTTGTTCTTTGAAAAAAAAAAGATGGAGTACAATTCAGCTATGAAAAAGAATGAAATCTTACCATTTGCAACAACCTGGATGGAACTGGAGGGTATTATGCTAACTGAAATCAGTCAGTCAGAGAAAGATATCACATGATTTCACTCATATGTGGAATTTGAGAAACTTAACAAATGATCATAGGGGAAGACTAAAAAAAAATAAGATAAAGCCAGAGAGGGAGGCAAACCATAAGAGACTCTTAGATACAGAGAACAAACTGAGGGTCAGTGGGGAAGATGGGTGATGGGCATTGAGGAGGGCACTTGTTGGGAAGAGCACTGGGTGTTGTTTGTAAGTGATGAATCACTGGAATCTACTCCTGAAGCCAAGACTACACTGTATGTTAACTAACTTGAGGATAAAAAAAAAAATTAAAAAAAATATTTTATTTCCTTCATAATAAGTATGATAAACATTGCACTGAGTAATTTATCAAAGATTACCTCATTTTGTATAATATATGCAAGGGATGTTTTAACCACTGTCTCTAGCTGAAAAGACATAGGAGGAAGTTTATATAATTTTAAGATCGAATAGTAAACTGTAAATTAAAGATACTATTCTTCAAAGAAAAAAGATACTGTTCTTTAATTCAGTTCAAACATTTGAAAACCCTAGTGTTTTATTATAGTAATAGTTGTTTTGTTGTTTATTTTAATCTCTGCATTATTGTCTCCTTCACTTCCAGAACTTCAACCACACATCCAGTGCTTGAACTGACTATACAACATCCCTTCCAAGTGTTTACCTATCCTAAGAAATCCGTGAAGCATAGTGGGTTAGGCCATGGATGCTAGCCTCAGATAGAGGTTGGTTTGAATCCTAGCTCTGTATCTCACTAGCTGTGTGCTAGCTTTGACTTTCCAAAGGCTCAGATTTTTTATAAATTGGACAAAACAGCAGCACCTACCTGATTAGACTGTTTTGAAGATAAAAATCATACAAAGTGCCTCTCATTACTATGTCATAGCAAGCACTCAATAATTTTAAATGTTAGCAGTTGGTACTGTCCTTCGAGGAAGTGTGTTTTTTGCTGGAGCATCTACTGTGAACAGGGAGTGCATTATACTGAAACAAACTCTACTTCATGTTTTTCCTTTTCACTCTACCAGTAACTCTAAAGTCTCTTCTATACATATGTCTCTGAAAGTGTGATGAAATGAATTTCTTCAGTCATAATCCTCTCCAAGTTACATACTTTTTAATGTGATTATCATTCTAGAGTAAAAAGAAAACGTACGGGAATACAAAATAACTGACCCATTCCTTTCAATGACCTGATACCAGGATTTCTCCCAGTGCCACAAATGTAATTCATTCTTAAAAGTTCTATTCTGTTCTTTAACTTGTAGGTATTCAGTTTTTGGCTCCACTCCCTAGCCACCTGATGTCATTTCCAAATGCTGTGTTACTCTGTATTCTGCAAAACACCTATCACTATTTGAATTCAACTTACTTATTTGCTTGCCTGTTTCATTTTAATTATTCCCCACTAAAATTTAAATTTCATCAAACAGGCTATTCTGTCTTCCCTATCACTCTATATCACTTGTGCCGAGAATGGTACCTGGCACACATTTGTCATGGTGGTTAAATCTTTGTAACTCTTTAAACAGATTTAACAACAGTTTTTTTTTTTCTTCAGCTCTCATCCTTATATATGTCTGTTTCTTTCTTTGAGTAGGAATTCCATAAACAAATGAAATTTACTTGCTAAAAGGAAAACATGATCATCCTATTCTTTCCCCTAAGTATTATATAACTGAACTTGCATTCAAAGTTTACATAAGCAATTTTTGATACACATAACATATAGTCAAGGGATGGATAGGGAGAAACTGAATATTCAAGGAAGAATTGAGAATATTAATAGGATATCATCCAAAAAATGTAGGAGGCTACAATGGTAAACACAGGTGATAGGATTAGCCTTAGGAAGACATGGAACCACCTCTTTTTCTGAGACAGAGAATAACTGGAGAAAAGGTAAAATTTAAAACCAGTGATTTAACAAAGGAGAGAGAGTCTTTTCCTGTTAAACTTCTAAGAAATATATGTGTTTTTTTACACTTCCCTGTTGGATTGTGAACCTTTTAGGACAATAAGTTCAAATGGTAACAACACAAACCACAACAGAAACTCCAATAATAACAACTATATGTACATATATACTAGCCAATATTTACTATTTGTAATTGGTAGTGATATAGGCCATTTTACAACAACCTGGGTTTCGAATTATCCAGGTTAATTATTCCATAGATTCCTGTTTTGCTTGTTTACCATGAGGAACTGTGCCACTTTTTACTCAGTACACCTTAAGGTAAACGATTTAATGAAAGCGGGAAAGTAGTTTCTTCAGTTCTTATTTCACTGTTCTGAGCATATCAATATTGTGCTTTCTGCTATAATTATTGTCATCATATTTTCAGCTTCTCTGTGTAATTAGATGTTATTGGAATGCTTATAGATTTGAATTTAACAATAGAACTTTCTGTAACTGGTGCTAATGACTCACAACCTCAGGTAATTTTATTTTATTTTTTCCCTATTGAAACTTTCAGTTGCTTCTGAACTGATTTCAATGTGAATAATGCCAGGGAAAAATGAATGCCTTATTTCTTTTTTGCTATTCAGTTTATTACCTTTAGAGTCTTTTGAAAAAAGTCAATAAAATTTCTATGAAGATTCAAAGATAATTTACAGAAAATATAATGGTGCCTTTTACATTAAAAAAACAAACAAACAAAAAAAAAACACTTTTCAAGAACTGTTACCCTTAACACTGAAGTGCTGGTAGTTTCTGAAAGGCAGCAGACGCCCTATCCACAGGGCGTACTTCTTCATGTCTGTCATCGTTCCTAAACTGCCATCATATTCAGGCTGTCACCTCCATTTCTAATGGCTCATTGATTTCGGAAGTCATAGCCATTTCTTTTTCCTATTACTGTCAAGACAGTTGTGTAGGATAATAAAAATTAGGTAGCCTTACAAGGAATATCTGAATTTACATACGTGACTCATTTTCTCAGAAGACTGATATTGAACTGTGGGTAAAAGAATTAGGAATGTAAATCCATGTGATTAATGTTATTGGGTCATATTTTAAGAAATGGGCATCTTTTATTATTTTTCTGAATTGCCGAATGATTAATCATCATATCTTTTTTTTGAGATCCTTCTTGTTTTACTACTGTAGATTGTTGTGGCCTTGATATTCTACAATACTTAATACTTGAATTTCTCTTCAAACTATAGATTGAGCACTGAAGTATTTTTATTTAAAATTTTATTTATGATATTTCATTTATTTGTTTATTATTTAATTTCAAATCATAGAATTTAAGATTAGAAATCAGCATGCCAGAGTTTGCCACAGACCTAAATTCACTTTTAATACTTCACCATGAGAAATCATTAGAAATATCTGGGGCACAGTGGTCGCACAGCAGGGAAATAATGTATACTCACTTATATCACCTAGCATTGCAACAGATAATCTTTCATAATCTTTTATCTTGTTATGAAGTAATATTTATTATACAGACACCTGCTTTTTAAAATAGAATTTGATCACAGGCAGAGAGTTTGAATCTATAGCCTTCCCATATCCTGTGTTGAATCTCCTCAAAGTAGATTAGCAGTACCTAGCCATATATTTGCATAATAGCTTTTCCTTTCCCTTTTTGTTATTCCAATTGATTGCTTGAGAACACTACCTCTATTCCATTATTCCCCTGATAAAAACCAGCTGCCTGTTATGTAAAATTCATTTAATTTGCTGCTTTAAAGAACACTGTCCAAACTATTACCTTTGGTTTTCATCCTAAAATATCAAAAGAGACAAGGTCTCTTACAAGATTCTATCAGGGATTTCTTCCTTTTCTTTATTATTGGTGTTTGAAGGAGGAACTATACATGATAAGAGAAGAGAAATCGTTAAAATCTTTGTGATTTATAATATCTGATAGCTTAAAGATATAAATCACTGCTTGATTCTCTTGGTGTTAGGGTCAACATATACCAATGAAATCTTCTAAAATTCAGCAAAAAATTTATTTTCTTTACCTTTATTCCTCAATACTCCTAAAGTATGGTTTAATAGGAAAAATAAGAGAACTGCATACCATCCCTGAGATACAATTGATGCACCTCATCATTTTCCAGTATTGTAGTCAGTCATTGTAGGTATTACACCGTTAATGCAGTATGTGTTTGTTCATTATCTGTAAAAGTCTACTTTACAGTGAGGCATACAAAAAAGGTTAAGCTCTGCTCACTTACTCAAAGAATTTAGTAAGAGTCTTAAGAAAAGTAAGACAGAGATAAAATACACTATTAGACTGACGGTGCTTAGGTAATAAGAGAGAAGGATATGGTCAAGGAGAAATAGCAGAAGAGAGGTTATTTAGTTAAGCATACATGTCAAAATTTCATGAAAGTGATATGTATTAGAGTCCCTAGGATTTCAAGTTAGAGATAGATGGATACATCCCAATAAGCAGAAAATTTGCAATCAATCAATCAATCAATCAATCAATGGAAAGGGTAGAGGTATTTTTGAAAAGTCAGTTTGTTTCTAGTTTGTTTGAAATACAGAGAATATTAAAAAAGTAAAGGGTAAGGTAGAGCCAAAAGGGTTTGGACTGTTAGGCCAAGAGTTTTCTATTTGCAAATGTCACAAAAAATTTTTGAGTTGAGAAATGGCATAATAATATCTATGTTAGAAAATTATATTTGTAATTCAGTGAAGTATTTGAAGTGGGATAAGGGTTTTAAAAATTGAGCAAGGGGTTAGAATTAAGAAATAAAGGACAAACTCATGAATTAACAAAAGGTTAAAGAGTAGACAAAAATCTTGCAGTGTTTGGATCTGAATGAAAAGTATTGTATTTAAAAAACTGGGCATGATGTTATGCCCAGTGGTAAGAAAATAAAGATGTAAATGATAACCTCAATTTTTCATTTATTTTCTTTTTCAAGATACCTTTGGACGATGTAAAATTTGATACAAGATTTTTCTATATGGGGACGTCTGGGTGGCTCAGTCAGTTAAGTGTCCGGCTTCGACTCAGGTCATGATCTCACAGTCATGGGTTCAAGCCCCGTGTCAGGCTCTGTGTTGACAGCTCAGAGCCTGAAGCCTGCTTTGGATTCTGTGTTTCCCTCTGTCTCTGCCCCTCCCCTGCTCTTGTACTGTCTCTCTCTTGTCTCTCAAAATTAAATCAATGTTGAAAGGGGCTCTTGGGTGGCTCATTTGGTTAAGCATCTTACTTTGGCTCAGGTCGTGATCTTGTGGTTCATTGGTTCGAGCCCTGTGTTGGGCTCTGTGCTGGCAGCTCAAAGCCTGGAGCCTGCTTTGGATTCTGTGTCTCTCTCACTCTCTGCCCCTTCCCCAATCATTCTGTCTCTCTGTCTCAAAAATAAAAATTATAAAACTTTTAAATAAACACTAAAAAAATTAAAAAAGAATTTTCTCTATGTTATTCATTATATTATGTACATGAAGATAACAGAGAGGAAGGGGTAATGGATATAATTATGGCCAACCACTCATGTGTATTGTTTATTAAAATGCCAAGGACTGCTTCTATGGGTTCAGTTGCTAAGGACCTGCCTGTATTGCCACATGGTAACAGCAACACTTTTGTTCAAACAGTACCATCCCATCTCTTAATGCTTCATGTCAGTGCCATGAGAATTGATTGATTGTGGTTCCTGGTTGTGCTGTAATATCTTCTTTAATGTATGTAACAACCCTGTGCTATTTATTTTATTTGTTAATGTGTATGTTTGTGTTTGTTCCAGAAAGGATGTCTCATTTCAGAAAGGTTGTAAAGTGGCTTGTAATATGTAATTAACATACTGTAAAAATAATTAGGAAAACCAAGGATATAAGTACAAAAATTGATATACCAAAAGGAATTAGACTGATGCAAAATATGCATTTCGTGAAAACCTATATACTTACTTCAGTTAAAACTTTGTTCATATACTTTCCAGTAGCCAGTGCAAAGAAAAAACTTGACCATTACAAGATTCACTGAAAATAACTAATCAGTGTCTTGGAAGTAAAATTATTCCTGATCTTAAGTGTAGACAGAGCTGTCTCCTAAGAAGTCTGATAAAGAAGATATACTTCTTATGTATCATTTTCATATTTAGTTGACAGCACCGTCGTTGAATTTTATTGTCATGTACTTTCAAAGATAAAAGATTGTTGAATTGTATTAATGGAAGGTGGCTACTGAGTGGGGAAAAACTGTTAAGAGCATTTGGGGGGTTTGTCATTTATTTAAAATTTCCTACTCTTACCAGGGCTCAAATTAACCCTACAGTTAATATTTTATGTACTTCAGTGTCTGAATAATTAGTTCGTCTTCTCAAAGTGCTTTAATTTTGTAAAGTATTATTTCCTTGGGACATAATTTTATATTCAAAGGAGCTGTGTTATTCTAGGTTTCTCTTAAAGCATATTACTACATTAATTTCACACCCCTTATGTTATTTTCCTGGTACTGTGTGCTCAGTGCTGGTGGTACAATGATAAGCAAAAATTGGTTAGTACTTGTCCTTAGGAGATTATAGTATAACGAGGAAAATGTATATTTATATTATTTATATTTGTTTTTATATATTTACTTTCTCTGATGAATTGTGAATAATTTATATGCTTTGAATGCAACAAATGTATTTTCATCATTCTGTAAGTGCTTATAACAAGAGCATGATTTAGACTTACAATTCAGAAAAAAGTTTTCTAAAAAGGTTACTTGTAATGCCCTCTGAAAGGTGAAAAAAACCCCTGATTATTTAGACTATAAGAAAACCTTTTCCACAGGGAATAGCCTGTTTAATGTCTCTCAGGTAAAAGCAAGCATGTGTATTTGAAAAACTATAAAATTGTCAGTGTGACTGCAGCACCAGGAACAAAAGGAAGTACAGAATGAGAAGGAGAAGAGAGAGGGGCAGAGCATACAAAAACCTGGCAAAAATTTTGGTCTTTAGGCCATGACCATCAGTTTTATGTTTTGAAAACAAAAAGCTCCAGAAGAGAAAATTTACTGATAGAAAGTTATAAGCTGGCTTTTGTATTTGTTGCGCTTGATGTTTCTCAGAGATAGGTAAATGGGAATATCAAGTTGGACTGACAAGAGTGGGACTCACTGTAGACAACTGATGATTTGGGGGCCATTGAAATGTACATTTTAGTAAATTCATGACTGAGGATGAAGTCATCATGGCATTATTTTTAACAAGTTCTTCATGTAAAATGTCCGTATTTGTCTCATCTGTCTTATACCCATTACTTCTGCAGAGAAGACTGATAGAGGTGAATTTTAAATTCTGTGTGGAAAGAAGAATAAGAATTGATAGAGGAGAGCAGATGAGCACACTAGGGAAAGTGTGCAGTGGTATAGCAGTTTGAATGGGCTTTCAGGGAAGAATGATGCCTCAAAATTGTTGATGTTCATCAAAAGTGAGTGGTATTCTCTCAAAAGTGAGTTAAACAATTGAATAAAGTAGCTTATTTTTATTTGAATAAGATATTTAAACTTTTTAAAAAGATATTTAAACTCTTTGTCAAAAATTATACCTTTTGTGATCTTTTTTTTTCTTTTTTTATCTGTATATTCAGAATTTACTTGACATTTATAATTGCTAATCCATAAACTGTGTTCGAATTTGGTAGATTGAAACCCAGTTTATTTTAGCAACACTTATTCTATTTCCTTCCTAATTCAATAAGTTTAGCTTCATGAATTTGTGGTAAATAATATTCTGAAAGTGGAGGTGGGTTATAAGATGGAGGGGGAGGAACGGAAGATTTGAAGAGAGTAAACATTTTTGAAAATGTCTTCAGGAAAGATGAAAGGCAAGAACTGTGCAGATAAATAGATAAATTTCAGGTAAGACAGTGGGGACCCAGATAGGGTGGTGATTCCTATCTGTACAGGTCTGTGATTTTATATTCCTCTCTATCATTAATCTAGGTACATATATAAAGAAGGCACTCTTCTGAGTTTTAATTACCCTGTCCATCCACATCCAAGGTTGAAGAACAGAATGACATGGGGAAAGAGAATTAGTAACACCAGAAAACTGCTGGTTGATGTTCTTGGCTTAGAGTTGGAGAAGGAAAGAAGAGAAATAGAAATGGTTGATATATAATGCGTGGGTCACTAGAACGATAGATATGGAGTCAAGAAATATAGTCTGGGAGGTTCATTTGAGATTAAATAATTAATGACTTGGTAGTTTTTGAAATAGGAACTATGGTAAATATGCAGACTTTACCAATCAGCTAACTAGTAGTTAGAATTGTTCTAGTAGAAAAGAAGGTACAGTGTATAGTGATGAAAATGGAAGAAAAGTGATAAAAAAAGAATATCACTAGAGAACAGAGGGTCAGGTAAACGAAGAGTAGACTTTAACTGGATTACCTGTTTAACCCTTACAATCATGAAAAACATTTAAAGGTGTTGAGTCTCTAGGAGTGTGTAAACATGTGTGTATATGTACATGTTTGACTCTGTGCTGTTATTTTTCCTAGTTTATATCAATAAGGTTGATTTTTGCTGCAAATACAATATTAGAGATGAAACAATCATTGAATGGGTTTACAAGAACATTAAAAATTTAGAAGGAAAGATTGTGAACTTGAAGACAAGACAATTGAAACTAAACATTAGCTCTGGGGAAAAAAAATGAAAGTAAATGAACAGAATTTCAGTAACCTGTTTGAAAGTAGGAAGTTATCTAAAATATGTGTAATTGGAGTCCACAGGGAAGAAAGTGGAAATATTTGAATAAGTAATGCACAAAATGTTTTAAAATTTGGAAAAGTCTGGTAGTAGAATTGATTCAGGTTTTATTAATGGCTCAATAAAGTCATCAAAGAATGGGAATTTTTATCATTTTTCTGTGCTATCAACTCACATTAGTTACTCTCACAGTTAAAGAACA
The DNA here is from genome assembly GCF_022837055.1 of Prionailurus viverrinus. NCBI lineage: Eukaryota > Metazoa > Chordata > Mammalia > Carnivora > Felidae > Prionailurus > Prionailurus viverrinus. Next base: position 40,488,869 of record NC_062561.1, read on the forward strand.
GGTGCCTTAGCTCAAAGCATTAAATATAGATCTAAACATTTACACAGAACTGTTTCTTACATCATTTTAAGAAGAGAGTGTATAAGAGAGCACATGAGAGCCAAAGCAAGTAAGAAGACTTTATGTCTCTTTGGTCAGAGCCAAGTCACATGGCCATCAGTCATGTAGTCTGTGAATGGAATGGGAATGCATTATGGATTTCCTGAGACTTGTAGTGGAGGGTAAATCATGCAACAGTATTGAAGCCTTTACTGTATTAAAAAGAGAAGAAAATGGCTCTTCAGCATGCGAATTACAGTGTCTGCCAGTTCTGTTTCTTTTCCCTTTTGGTTATACATTAATTTATACAGAGCATCCTCAGATAGCTGTCTGCAGGCTTATTTCACTCTTTGATCTCCTTACATTTATATCATTTTCCTGGTCTCTTACTTTTCTCTACCTATTCCACTGTATCCTGATTTCTTCTTGCCAAGAAGAAGATTTCAGATAAATAAAGTATGTGTGTCACTGGAGGTTATTTTTCATCATTCATATTCTTGAGATGAATGAAACAAAAACAAGAAAACCATTCACTTGCTGATGTTGACTTCCTCTCATAGCATCATATCATTTATCTTAAATCACAAGATGTGTTCCACAGTACTCAGTGGAATTCTGTCTGGGAAGAAGGGAGAAAAAGAATAGTGAAAGTCTCAGACTAAGAGAAACAAATAATGTAGAAACGAATTCTTACACTTTGGATGGCAGGCAGAGAGAATAGTGAAAGTCTCCGACTAAGAGAAACAAATAATGTAGAAATGAATTCTTACACTTTGGATGGCAGACAATATGCTAGATTGTGGATATGTTAACAATTTTATTGGAATACATCAAGGTTTTTAAGAAAAACGTGATATGGGAGAATAATGGAGGGTTTTAAAGACCATTCCTGCCAGACAAATTCAAGACTACTTTGGAGGAACAAAATTTCAGTTTATCCTTTAAAAATATCAATCACTAGGGAGAGAAAGAGATGTAAGTTCATTCTTTACTAAAGGAAAAATGTGATTCAGATACATATAAAGGATTGTCATTGATACATAAATGATGACATTATAACTAGGGCTTAGTATAAGAAGTGGTAGATGATGAAACCAGAGAGGTAGATTACATAATCATTATGAACTTAGTCTTCCAACTAGTCTCAAGGTATTTAAATTTTTGTTAGAAATGTGAGATCCCATATTTAATGTTAGTATTTGTTATCTGTCAGTACTGTCTCTTTCTCCCACTAAATATCATGATGTTTAAGCACACTGTGCTTCCTGGACTCTTCAGATTTGTTACAAAATTAAAAAAAATAAAGGCCCATCTCTCTTTCATGTGTGACTAACTTACTATGTGTAATATGTAGTAGTTGTACATAGATTGTTTGAAACGTTTTGCCTCTCGTGGCGGAGAGATAGTTTACTTGTAAAGGTCATTTTTACTAGATGGCAATGACTAGCCGTACATTAAGCTAATATATGCAGAAGTGAGCCTGATACCATTTTGTATGCATTACATGCTTTGGAGAAAAAATGCACTTTGGTAAAAAAAAGATGGGAGAAGGCCTTTGGAAAATGTGAACTTTAATTTGATTTGGCACATAGCAGTGTTCTAATCTTTGGTAGGCTTGCAAAAATTAATTTAAAATGTACATTTAAAGTAAGAAAGCTTGTGAATAGAATCCTAGATTGGGGTTGGGAGTGCATATACTTACTCATGTGCTCACATACACATAAACACACATACACACACTTAGAGATTGAGTTTAGGCATTTAAAATTCAAACATTCTACTCAGACCAACACATACTTTTATTGCGCAGTATCACTTTGTACATTGTCAGGTCCACCTAGCTTACATCCCTATCTTTTTGGGAATATAATAGTCTCCAAGTGATTTTCTTCTTTTCCTCAGTAAAGCTGAAAGATTTTCTTTAGTTTTACAAAAAGAAACACTGGAGAAAAGAATGTGTAAATAGTTGTGATGTACACTAAATGCTCACAAAAATAGGAAATATACAAGAAGAATGTAAATTTTAGAGCAATAAAACTATTTTTAAAACCTGGAATCCTGTTTCTTGGTATGCTGTTTATTTTTTTTTAAATCTTACACTGTAACTACTGTTAAATATGTCTTAAATATGTGTATTACATTCAGAGTATAAAGAACCAGTTTTATGATGTTTTATTGAAACAAAGACCTACCGAGTTTTAATATATTTTGAATACTGAAGGCTGTCTGTGTAATTAACGGTCTGTATGTATTGCCCATGAAGATTTAAGCAGATTGCCTATACATGGCATCCCAAACGAATTATGATATATGTATTCTGCTAAAAATCTATTTTGAATTAATTCTGTTGAGGCAGAAACGTGTGCTCTTTGTTTTAATTTAAGGTGCGCTTAATGGTTATCAAACTGAGCATCTCTTTAAAGATTAAATTCATCTAATTGATGGAAGTGCTGCTTCTTATAGTCATCACAGTATGACTCAATTTACTGGCGAAGGTGGGATGCCATTATGAAGAATTTCTCAGTGGGGTTGAAGACTTATTCCCAAACAGTTAGTGTCTATTTTTATACCTGAGTGGGAACAAAAAGAATTCCATGCTGAAGAAGAATAAGAAGTTAGAAAACATAAAAATGATAAAATTACGTATGTTTTGAATTCATTGAGTTTTGAAAAAATATTAACCAAGTAAAGATTTATGTTACTTTCTGCTTTGAATTAAAATTTTTTATTCAAAGTATCTATTTTATCATAACAAAATATAAAACTGAGATGAGTAAATATTCATTGTATTTATTTTCATAAAAACTATTTTTTCACAAGATGAAGAGTAAAAGGTATTCCATTATTATTAATGCTTAATGATGTTTTCTTTGTCCTAAAAGTCAAATAAAGATCACTATCACTAATGTAGAAAATGGTATCTAGTCAATTTAGAGGTTTTAAAAAATAATTAACAGTTTTTTTCTGAAGAAGGATTACTTTAAAATACCTAACAAAAATAGAGGCAGTGTCACCAACAGATTCCAACATACTTTGACTCAGGGCTGGTATACCCTATTTACATGCCAATGCTAAGGCTACACAAACTGAATGGCAGGCAGTGAGGAAAATATGGACAGATATTGTATGTTTTATGGTCGACCATGAGTGATAATAGAATGTTTCTATTTTTTACACTGATTTTATCATTTAATGTAATTAAAAATGAGGTAATCTTATTATCCAAGTACATAATTTATTCTAAAACAATCTGACTCTTGGTTAACTGAATTAGTTCATAAAGTATGAATAGGAATTTTTCTCCAGTGCATGAAGGAGACTAAAACAGTCATGATAGTTTTAAGGAGATTTAAGAGCTACTATTGTTTTACCTGTTATTTCAGGTGGCTATGAGAATTTTTATTAGGAATGAATACTACTCAATACAAAATATTAAGAATGACTTTGAAATGTATAGTTTGGTGTTTTGTGTCCTAACTCAGATTATTCAAATAATGGATTAATATAGAGAACTTATTGCAAAAACAAAATGTACTTTAATTTTGGAAATAAGCCTTCGTAAACATCTCTTTGGTTGTGATTAACATTTAATATCCGTGGCTCTACCATGGAGAATAGATTTTGAAATTTTTCTTTAAAAAGACTTTGATTTGAAAAAGAATATGCAATAGACGATTTAATAGAGTAAGATTCAACAAGCAAATGCATGTTGAAATAATTCCATGCTTTCATTTATGCCTGTAACAGATGCATCCAAATGATAGGAGTGAAAGCCTGGGAACACTGTTTTGACATTAAAGAGCAACAGATTCAGCTACAATGCGTTAATTTGTTTCCACATTTACTTCTTTGTTGTTTGTCTCAGACTAAAAAGATTGAATGAACTTAAACTTGTGAAATTACTGAATATGCTTTCTCATATTTATAAAGAAAGGGTCTTTTTCAGCATGAATGCACATTACTGCTGACTGATATTGTGGCCACTTTTAATTTTGTATGCCATAGCCTTTTCATAAACAATTAGCTTTCGATTAAAACTGCCATGTCAGTGTCTTTAAATGCTTTCATATTAAAGAAAATAGAGTATGATATGCTGCCAGTTTTTTCACCAACATTGAAATGTACAACAGCAGTTGTTTTATTGTTGATTAACGGTTTAGGCACATGCAGAACTCTTCTTTAACTGCCATATGTATATAGTAAGTTATTGTCTTTTAGAACTTTCATGATTGACTAGGGAAATGGGATTGTATGTTAAGCACATCAAGAAGAAAAATATAACTTTGTATTTAAGTACTACTGGAGAATGAGAAATATATTTATCCTTTACTGAGGAAGCTGTGAATCCTTTGCTCTTCTGTGACTTGGAGAACTAGGTCACACTAATAATCAATACTCATATATTTGTCTTTGTTCATTTATATACGTGAACTACCATTTCTGGAAATAATGAATTAGGTTATTGGGGAAAATTTTCCTCCTGACAATAAGTAGGAGTGTTGAATAACATATATTCTTATAATCTTATTAAAAGCATCGAGAGCTGACAAGATAGTAAAAATTATTTGACCAAATTCTAAGAAATCTTACTGTCCAAAGGAAAGAACAACTTGATAATGTTTTTGGTGTTAAGTGCACACTTTACTTACCTTTTGTGGAAAAAAAGAAAGTGCAAACAAACATACAAAGCACCCAAAATCAAAGTCACAGAAAGTGGTACTCTAAAAGAAGACCCATTACACAAAACAAGTATCTCTCTGGGTTAAAGCACAATATAAGTGGGTGAGTCTTAGTGAAAAACAAAAACCAGATTTTAAAGGTCTGAGTAATCTAGGGATAATCAAGCCCTCACTTGACTTGAAGTGATTCCAGCCTGGTTGTGTCTGGTGAGAGGTTGAAGCAAATTTTAAATCTCTTAGAGGAGAGTAACCTCATTCAAGGTTACACATTGTTTCACATTTTTAAAAATTATATGGTAAACATACAGGTAGGGATTGTTGGCACACAAGCAAATTTGACCCCATAATGGAGATCCATTAATAAAAGGAGACAATTCATGAAAGAGACAAAGTCAGATGTTAAGAAACCAACCCCTTTAGATCCCTGTAAGGTTACTGTAAAGAAATTCCACACCTAAATTATCCTATTGAACTATAGAAAATAAATGACAATTAGAAAATTTCAGAAGAATCCGAGTAGTGAGGGATAATAAAATCACTTTTAAAGAAACAATAGACTGTTGACTGATTTCCTGTGAGCAGCGATGGAAACAATGAACACTGAAGTAACATCTTGTCATGTGCTAAATAAAAGAAATGCCACTCTAGAATTAAACAAAATTTTTTTTTAATGTTTATTTATTTTTGAGACAGAGCATGAGTTGGGGAGGGGCAGAGAGAGAGGGAGACACAGAATCTGAAGCAGGCTCCAGGCTTTGAGCCAACAGCACAGAGCCTGACATGGGGCTTGAACCCACGAACCTTGAGATCATGACCTGAGCTGAAGTCAGATGCTCAACCGACTCACCCACCCAGGTGCCCCTAGAATTTTTAATATACAAAATATCTTTCAAGTATTAAAGTGATAAAAGTCATTTCAAATGCCAACTTAAAAAAGTAGAAGTAGATGTTAAATTTTGGAAATTAAAAAAAAATTGGGGTGCCTGGGTGGCTCAGTTGATTAAGTGTCTGACACTTGATATCGGCTGAAGTCATAATCTCATGGTTTCATGAGTTCAAGCCCTGATCCATGCTCCATGCTGACAGTGCAGAACCTGCTGGGGATTGTCCCTCTCTCTGCCCCTCCCCTGATCACACTCTTTCTCTCTCTCCAAATAAATAAACTTAAAGAAATTAAAAGATATTAAAACTAAATTTTAGATAAGCAGATGACACCATTGATTGTCATTAGACGTCCTGGTTTAAAGGAGATGAGTTTTACTAAATGTACACAGAATAGAAAAGTTGAGTCAAGGGATAGGAGAAGACTTAAGCAAAAACTCACAAAGGGAGAAGAAAACCATTATAGCTACATATGGTAGACCTAGAGGTTCTTGATCCATAACCCTTGCAAAGGAGTGACGTGTTGCCCTAGTTGCCTTGAATGTTGTCAGCCTATAGGCTTACAAGTCTCAGTGACTTCAAGAATTGCAAACAGCGACCTCATGCAAGGTCATGCCTTCCTGGACTAAGCATATCAGATAACTGAGACAGAGGTATTAAGTCCCAGATAATTTAGCATGAATTGAGTCATTTCAGCTCCAGGGCTACCTGTAGGGCTGCCTGAGAGTGACAGGCCTATATCATCGCTCAGCTTCTTCTGATCTGTCTGGTCCACCCATTCCCTTCACAGGGAATTTCTTCTGGAAGCTATAAAAATGCAAAAACAAAACAAAACAAAACCTGAATATATCTAACACTATGCAAACTGGGCCTGATGAAGGAGAGACAATATGTCAAAGAAACTGCAAAACAAAACAAAACAAAAAACGTGAGGAGATTCTTTGGGAAATTTGAATGAACTTCTGCTAAGTTCATCTAAATACTTAAGTCTTCTTAACACAATTTTTCAGGATAGGAAAAGAAGGAACACTACTTAACTAATTAAGGTTAAAATTGGAATTAAACTAGAGCTAAATAAGAGAAAGAAAATTCACAAGAATATGGAAATTAAACAGCAGTCTTAAATAGCCAATTCATCAAAGAAGAAATCACAAGAAAACTTATTAAGGCAAAGAAGTCATTCATACAAAAATCCAAATAATGGTAACCTCAGTGTGAGGTCAGAAGAGTATAGATGTGATGAGGGAGATACACGCTTGCATCTTAGGAATTGCTATCAGATGTGCTTGTTGACCTGGCAGTTATATTTGTGTTCATTTCTTTAATATTCTTTATTCTGTAATATTTCTGTATATGTTTTACATTTACTATATCAAAAATACTAGGGTTTAAGTAATTTTTAATCAAAACATAAATGATAAGCAAAAGAAAAATAATTGTAATGATCCTGATGTAACTTGAGAAATTACATATTCTGAAATTGAGAAAGAACTGGAAAGGTGAGAGAATGGGCCAGTTTTCACCTGGGTATTTGAGATTCCATAGACATGGACACAGAAAGCCTTTATTTAAAAATTTTTTTTTAATTAAAAATTTTTTTTAATTTTCTTTATTTTTTTGAGAGACAGAGTGTGCTCAGGGGAGAGGTAGAGAGAGAGGGAGACACAGGCTCCAGGCTCCCAGCTGTCAGCACAGAGCCCGATTTAGGACTCACACTCGTAAACTGTAAGATCATGACCTGACCTGAGCTGAAGGCAGATGCTAAACCGACTGAGCCTCCCAGGTGCCCCAGAAACCCTCTATTTTATGAAAAGTAATAGTTGAGTTCTACTAAATAAGCTTTTCCCCAACCTAGCTTTGCCTGAAGCTTTCCTGAAATTTCCAAAAACTCTGCTAATTGGCAAGTTATCAAAAGTATTCCTGTATTACTCAGAAATAAAAGTGTTATTACATGACCCCTAACACAAAGTGATGTATCTGGGAATCAGTCATATACTACAAAAAAAAAAAAAAAAAAAAAAAAACACAAAAAACAAAAAACGGGTCATTCAGCTCTAATCTATTGATCACTGCCATTTTACTCTCCTCCTAGTTAAGTCAAATTTATTAAGCCTTTCAACTTTTATATATTGAAGATGTTTTAAAAGCAATATCATAATTTTACTTCAGCAGTGATTTGTTTAAAGTATTCAGAACTGCCATATCATCTTTAAAAGTGCTTTCCACTATAGCTCTTCATAAACATACTATGCCATCATTTTAGTGAAGAATCAAAACACCACCAAAGCTCTACCACTGCCTCCTAAATGAAAATGATTTAAGTGGAAAACTTGTTTCCTTTAATTAAAAATCACTATTAGCTCTAGTTTTGTTAACATAGTTAGAGTCTTCTGTTTACATGTTTTTTATTGTTATTGTTAGCAGTAACTTCAGTGTTGGGGTGCCTGCGGGGCTCAGTGGATGAAGCGAATGACTTTGGCTCAGGTCACGATCTCACAGTTTGTGTGTTCAAGCCCCATGTCGGGCTCTGTGCTGACAGTGCGGAACCTGTTTGGGATTCTCTCTCATCCTCTCTCTGCTCTTTCTGCTCTGTCTCTCAAATAATAAACGTTAAGAAAAAAAATTCAGTGTTAACACTGGGCAAGTATTAAATGACAATGTCAACTTCACCTAAAATTCCTAGCAATGTTCTGAAAATCTTAGTTTTCTATACTTTCTCCTATACTTTGTGATAACTGTTATCATTGGGGGAAGTTTTTTTTTGTGTTTGTTTTTTTGTTTTTTAAGCTTGAAATCGACAGCAATATATTTGTGAATTTTAATATTTTCAGGATATGTAAATTCTTGAAATAGTTGCTTATACTGAAAAGAAGTTAGTTTTTGGAGAGACACAGTAAACAGTTCAAATTGAGAAAGTAAAGTGCTATTGTTTGCCCTGTGGGTAGATTTAGCAGTACATGAAACCTTCAGACAACTCTAGAGAGAACTAATGTATCTAGTCATTGGTTTGTCTGCAGGAGAGTATAGGCTATCATGATTGCTTCATGTTAAAGGAATTATAAACAAAAGGGCTAGAGGAAACCAATATTTTGAGCAATTTTGACAGGCATCCCATGAAGGAACACATGTACGTACTTTATACCTGTCAGATGCCAGCTAGGTTAGTTCCTTTATCAGAAGAAACAAAAAAAATACATGCCGATAAACTGAGAACATTTTTGTGAAACATGATGATGGACACTATTTTTGTGAATGCATTCTCAGTAGTGGACACACTGCTGTAACTCCTTTTTCTGGCAGGATAATAACAGATTAGAATGAAGGTTTCAATCAGAGGAAACCCTGTGTATTCTCTGGAATGTAACTGCATTGTTTCAGTTTGCCTATGCTATGCGGAGGCTCTAGAACATGTAAAATGATAAAGCATGTATATTAGTGGTTTACTTATACATAATGGCTTACAAAGGAGATTGATAAGTGACGTTATAGATTATTTCTGGGTAAATTCTCTATGGAACAAACCATCTATTCTGTGCCAGTTAAAGAAATCTATATGGAAAGTGTTTTCTCTCATGTTAGTACTTATAGGAATTTGTGCTGTTATCTAAGATCTCTGCATTTCACAGCAAGCACTTACTCTTTGTAAAATAAAAAAAAATGATAGAGGCATAAGAAAACTTGTTCTTTATAATGATAAGGCATTAAGAAAAAATTGTGATTTATAGTTAGTTCCTCTGTGAGGCTAAAATGCTGATCATGTAAATTCTCCTTATCTGTGGCTCTGTAGAAGTGAAATAATTGAGAAGAAGGATGACTGGATGAATTATTTTTAAGTAGCCAGGGAAGGTTACCTTGAGTACACTATTGCCATGGAAGTCAGCTAGACACTGAAGAATGAGATTTTGGAATTATACTTGCCTTTGGTGGGTTTTTAAAGAGTCTCATTTTATCATTTTTGGGAAATGGGAAGTTGAAACTCACTTGACAACTTGCAATCTTCATCCTCACTGGAGAGCTGTTTGATTTTAAGTACGCAATTGAAGAAAGATGTTGGACATTTTATAGGCTGCTTCATAGACTAAAGTCCAGGAGCTGAAGTTCACAGTTACAATTAGATTTATCTTAAGCTCTGCCAGGGACAAAGCAAACCCATTTATATGTCCTCCTTTTAGGATATACTTTGTAAGGTACAGTAGCAGCTATAAACATGACATGGGAGTGTATATGTTTAAATATATATAACCTATGATGACTCCACTTTGCAATTTACAGTATGATTGAAGATTCTCTGTGAAAATTTTTGATTAAGAAATTTGTACCATGGACAATGCTGTTTTTGACTGTGTAGCCTTGAAGTGGTTTGCCTCATACTCAGGATTTCAAACATGTTCAGCCAGGACTTGTATTATGATGCAGAAAAAAAAAAAAACAAAACAAAACAGCAGTTGAACTAAAATTTGCTTATTTATCACTTACTTATCATTCAAATATATTTATTTGAAGTCTGGTATACCGGAAATTATGATAGACACTCTAGGATTGATCAAACTATTGGCACATTATGTTCTCATTACCAGTGTGATCTTTATGTAGGTTCTAAGTAGAATATATTATTTATTTCCCAGTGCTTAGGAACCCAGTACAATTCCTTTATATGTGAATTAAGTGAGTAAATGTTATTTTTTATGTTGTAACATTTAGAAAATATTTGGTATATCATCTTATCCAGAAAATATCCCTTGGTGAAGGCCAAGTGCTGAATTAAAAAAAAAAAAGAAGAATATTAAAAAAAAACTGATTTAAGAATCCTTACTACAATTGTAATCAAGTGAAATAAAAAAAATAACTTTCCAAGTATGTAATTATCAGAATAGTTCTCTGGAAGTAATCTTCCTGTTTTTTTCTTTTTATTTAGCTAAATACAAGATTCTGAAAGAAAAGAGAATAACTAGGAAATGTGGGTGTGTTTGTGGAAAAGGTGGGAAAAATATAAATTTTAAGAAAAATTTGGTACTGGTATGCTCATTGCAATCAGAATTGGCTTGAGGATGGTCAGATAATTGAGGAAAGGCAGACAAAACTAAATATTGAGAATGAAAGAAGGGCTTTAAAGAAAACCTGACTTGTTTCACAATTTTGCATTACTATAAAAAGTATAATTAGCTTAAAGATATCTGGCAACTAAAAATTAAAGGTTCTATAAATACATGTAAGCTTTGATTTTCAGAAGTCATAAAAGTAATGCAACTCTAAGTTTATTTTACAGTATGATTTTTTACTCTTGAAAGTTATGATTATTAGAAAGGATAACTAAAATAAAAAATTAAAAAAAATTAAAAACCTGGGGCGCCTGGGTGGTTCAGTTGATTAAGTGTCTGATTCTTGATTTTAGCTCAGGTGATGATCTCACAGTCATGAGATCAAGCCCCAGGCATCAGGCTCTGTACTGAGTGTGGAGGCTTCTTAAGATTTTTTCTCCTTCTCCCTCTGCCCCTCTCTCTGACTTGTTCTCTCTGTCTCTCTCTCTCTCTTTTTCTAAGTAAATAAATAAAAAAACCTAAAGACAGTATAATAACTGGGTCAAGGATGACCTGGGAAAATTGGTCACTAGGATGTTGCTGATAGGGGAGTAATTCAGTACATATTCAGGACTGTAACCTGTATGATGATAATGAATAAAGTGGTTAAAATCCCAAAATTTAGAGGTAGGTTTTGGTTTAAAGCAATTCCAAATCTGTCATGGATTCACCTAATGATGGAAAGCAAATTATTAAACCTCTGTTTTCTTCATCTGAGGAATGAAAGTAGTATTAATACTAAAACCTCATAGGGACACTGTGAGGTTAAACATGTTAACTTGTATAAAGTCCTTAGAACAAAGCCTGCCTCATAATACGTGCTCAATTAAGTGTGATGTGGTATTGATAATCTTTAAATGCTTATACCTAGCAATTTCATTAGGTGGACTTGGTTTTGTAAGAAATATATCAGAGATACTTAAAGCAATATAAGAAGAATGCCGTTTTGAATAGCATTTGTGTAATCTAAACTGAAGCAGCAGAAACATCCAGCAATAGGCAGTTGGCTTAAACAAATGTGTCTATGGAGCCATTAAGTTTTCTCTGTAGAAGAATTCTTAAAATGCCACAGTACTGCATTTAAAAAAAGGACAGGGGCGCCTGGGTGGCTCGGTTGAGTGTCTTTGGCTCAGGTCATGATCTCATGGCTCGTGAGTTCGAGCCCCATGTCGGGCTCTGTGCTGACAGTTCAGAGCCTGGAGTCTGCTTTGGATTCTGTGCCCCTCTCTCACTGTGCCCCTCCCTCACTCATGCTCTGTCTCTCTTTCTCTCAAGAATAAATAAAACATAAAAAAAATTTAAAAAAAGGACATGAGTATGTATAGACAAACATATTTGGTTAATATTATATGTAACACATAAAAATGGAAAGAAATGCATCAATATGTGAAGACTAGTTATGTTTGGATGGTAGATTATGGGTGAGTTTTCACCACATGTGTGTGCATATTTGGTAGCACTCTTCTATGTTTCTTTTTTTTTAACGTTTATTTTGAGAGAGAGAGCACGCGCACAAGTGGGCACGTGCGAGCAAGGGAGGGACAGAGAGAGAGGGAGAGTGAATCCAAGCAGGCCCCACATTGTCAGCACAGAACCTGATGCAGGGCTCAAATCCCCAAACCACGAGATTATGACACGAGCTGAAATCAGAGTTGGACACTTAACCGACTGAGTCACCCAGGTGCCCCAATGTTTCTATGTTTTATGGTTAGAATTGTGTCCCCCCAAATTCATATGTTAACGTCCTAACCTCCAGTACCTCAGAATATGATCTTATTTGTAAATAGAGTCATTGTAGGTCTAATTAGTTCAGATGCAGTCACTCTGGAGTGGTTGGATGCCTAATGCAATATGACTGGTATCCTTATAAAAAGGGAAAAGTTGAAAGTGCAACAGAGTAGTCTCTCAGCTCAAACTTGATTCCTTAGGTGACTTTAATTTTCTATTGCCACATGTACAAGGAAAAGTAAACAACCTGGGTTGCACACATTCTGCACATCCTGCACTTTAGCAGGAAAAATCCTGTTTTCAGGACCGACCCTTGGCTGGCTCCTGGGAAGTGATAGTTGATTCCATGGACTGGTTAACCTGATATGAGTATTTTTGTATGCTTAAGGAGTTGGGTCACACTGTACCAGTTTGATCAGATAGTTTTATGTTAACAGTATGGTTTATAGTGACCATCTGTTTTTACTTTGGGAGTCTGGATTCTGAGTAGATGGGTCAGTCATGCATATGTGAGTGGTCTCCCATAACAACCGGGGAAACCATGAATCAGGTGAGTTTCCTTGTTGATAACAGTTAAAATGTGTTACTACACATCATTGCTAGGAGATTTAAGTGCATCCTGTGGGTCTCCACTGTGGGGGGACAATTGAAACCTGGTGTTTTGTTTCTCCTGACCTTTTGCCCCATTTACCTTTCCCTTGACTGATATTACTCTATATCCTTTCACTGTAGTAAACTTTGACTATGTATGTAATAGTAGCAGAATCCTTCCAGTTATACTTACAAGCAAATTACGGTCTTGAGGGTGGCCTTTGGAACCCCAACTACAGCATGTAAACTGATATAATCATAAATTCCAGGGGTTAGGACATGGGCATATTTGAGGACCACAGTTCTGCCTGTAATATAATATAGTTGAATTATTTTTTATGTTTACACATTAAGCATGAACAGTATTTAATTAATTAATTGATTAATTAATTAATTTTAGAGGGAGGGGAGAGGGGCAGAGGGATAGAGAGAGAGAATCTTAAGTTGGCTCCACTCTCAGTGCAGAGCCTGACGTGGGGCCCAACCCTACAACCATGGGATCATTGCCTGAGCCAAAATCAAGAGTCGGGTGCTCAGCCAACTGAACCACCCAGGCTCTCAAGTATGAACACTTTTAAACATTGAAAAGTCATACTTCTGAGGTACAGTCAAATGAAGATGTGGAAGCCATTACTGTGACCATTAGAGTAAAAATGGATAAAGAGAGAGGAAAGAGGACCTGGTGGGGAAAGAGAGGGAGGGAGTGGGTGAGAAAGGAATTCGGCTATTTGTTACCTTAGAATGTATTGTAAAATATTTATTTTTCTGTATCAATTTTAAAGGTAATAAAAGAGACAGTAGTAAATGTCATTGCTAACAAAGGCATAGTGAGTTTGATAAGGAGAGTGAAAAAAGACAGTGACTCACAGGCAAACACAAGCTTTCATGACCCTTTAAAATCTATTATAAACAGAATGTGAGACTAGAAATATTGATCATTTGGAATTTGTTCTAAGTGTTCTGACACCCACTATGGGAAATAGGGAATTTAGTATGAATGTCAAGCCACGAGAATAGATGCTTTGTGTCTCCTTTTCAATATATCATTTTTTAGCATCTCAGAAACAATAGTACTCTTGTTAGCTGTCAAGTATTCCAGTTTAATTATCCTCCTCTTCTTTGAGGGACTAAACATTGTTTAACCTTTTAAATTTCCTAAGTCAGATGTTAGGAAAGCATATGGAAAGGCCATTTCCATGGGCTATAAACATCAACTCAGCTCTGTCCTTAAAGAAAACTTTTTTTTTCCCTACTAAGAAATAATATTTGGAGTAGATAAAGAATTTTTATCAAATGTTAAGAACTGCTAACTATTTGTACCCCACCATATTAAATTCTGAGCCAGAGGTGGGATTACCAAGTAACATCTTTGAGCAAAGAAGGTCTTAATGTGTATTATCAATGTCCTGCGTAGGATCTCCTTAATAATACTAATGTATGAGTTTTCCTGTCTGTTTTCTTGCCACTACCTTATTTGCTCCCTAATACTTGTTTCCTAACAGTTTTGTCCATTCTCTAATGTAGTTACCCTTGTCTTCCAAACATGTAGACTTTTCTGCAAATGAGCTCATCTGACTTCTGCATATAACCCTTTAATGACTTCCTTTAATTTTTACAGTTCAGTCTACATATGGTGCATGATGTGATTCAGACACAGTCATCATTGCAGCTCAGCGTCTTCACACATTTCATAGTAGTCCCCACTTATCCAAAGGTGGTATGTTTCAAGACTCCTGGTGGATGCCTGAAACGGAATAGTCCTAAACCCTATATATATCATGTTTTTTCCTACATGTAACATGTCTATGATACAGTTTAATTTATAGATGAGGCACAGTAAGAGATTAACAATAACAATAACATGGAATAATTATAACAGTATACTATAATGAAAGTTATGTGAATGTGCTCTTTTTCTTATGATGTGAGATGATAAAATGCCTATGTGATGAGATGCAGTGAAGTGAATGATGTAGGCATTGTGACTGATACTGACCTTGGAATAATTTGTCAGAAGGCAGATCATCTGCTTTTGGACTGTAGTTGACTTCAGGTAACTGAAACCACAGAAAGTGAAACTGAGGATAAGGGGACTCCTGCATTTCCTCTTTGGTGGTCATTTCTCCTCCTCTTCCTCTTCCTTTAGCCACCTGATTGATTTTCAAAACTCAAAGCATTTCTTTCACAAAGTTTTCTTATGAATCACATGATTTGTATTCTCTCAGTGCTCTGCCATCCTTGTGGTCTTAATATGTTTGCCAGTCTTTCCTACTACAAAGTAAACCTTTGAGGACATGTGTTGTATCTTGTCAGAATTTTTGTTCCTAAAGCCTATCTTAGTGTCTGGCAAATATTAGTTGTTTAATGCATATTTGATGAATTCTTAACTAGTGCTAGTAAAGCATTAGAATTCGATGTTCAGATTGAAAATGCAGTTATCGATTTAAATTAACTCTCTAGATTTGTTTCCCCTTCTATGGATGCTGGCACTTTGTGCATACCCCCAATTTCTCTAGCATTGTTTCTGAGTTGTATAGGTTATCTACTTTTAATTAATTTCAGCAGTGCTTATTACTTTAAAAAGTAGCAATTATTGTAAAAAAGGAAGCACTGATTACAGTTGAAATAACCTGGCACAATGACTCACTTACTCTCCAGAGTAACAGATTGAACTCAGTATGACATTTAATTTATATATACATTTATATGAAGAGAGGGGAGAGAAGGATAGAGGGAGTTTCAGATCAAGAGGAGAATATAGGGAGGGCTGGAGGAGGGGGCCTGTGTATTTGCATGATCTGTATTTCTGTTCCACATGGAAATTAATATGAAACAGAGTGGCCTTTTCTCTTTATTTTGACATGTCATAAGATCTTTTTTTCCCACAGTACGTCCTCAATGAATTTACAACATATATTTATTAGCTTGTCTTAACTTACTACGTTAGAAATGCTCAGGTGTTGGAGGATACATTCCTGAAATGTGATCTGGCTGAATGCCTACTCTGGTTTCTAATAGTCCCTTTGGGGAAGACATTCCTCAGTAGATATGGCGCTATTGACTGTATGAGTATTCAGGCTTCATCCATTCTGTAGTTAGTGGCAGTAGCACATGGGAAGGCAGGTTTGAGAAAAAATGGTAAACTCTCAGACTAACAGAAAGTACACTGTGCATTAGATAGAGTGTATAAGAATGAGGCTGGAAGGTAAACAGTGGCAAAATGATAAAGTACTAAATAAGCCTTGCTAAAAATTGGATTATATCCATATCCTTATATCACAGGAAAGAAATTAATACTTTTGTTAATAGGTGTTTGATGTGATCATATTTTTTTTTATTAAAAGAAGGACGAGATGCAAGGAGATTTTAATTTTAATTCGATAAAATTAACAAATTTTCATCCCTTATCTATATTTTTTGCAGACATTATGCTAGGCAGAGTTCTAAAGCAAGAAATTGTAAGGGGATCTCTTAAGACAGTTACCATGAAGGTGGAGTGAAAAAAATAAGAGCTAAATTACAAATAGAGTTAACAAGATTGGTTGATTGTAAGAGAAAATGTAAAAGAAGAAATTAAGGGCAAAATTCAGGTTTTCTCAGAGGTAGATGGATATATGACAGTCTTCAAGATATAAAATGCTTAAAGCTGTAGTAAAGAAAATTCAGTTTTAGACATCTGTGGTTGAAGGAGCTTTTCATAGTTGGAGAGAATATGTTGACATGCAACTGGACGTAGTTTTCTGGTGCCTCAAAATGAGAAAAAAGCTGGGAGAAAAATGTAGATTTGACAAATATTTTAAAAATTGCAAAAAAAATGACATAGGTGTTCTGATGAATCCAAGAGTTCTTTTAATACATTAATTATGGCATAAAATATGTTTCACATAAAAATTTTAATAAAGCTATGTTTCTGGTAATCAAAGGAATTCATAGTAAGAAAACAATGAAATAAAAATTTGATACATGCAGTTGATCAAGATAAAAAATATTCTGGCAAGAATTTTTGGATTATTTTCATGATTTCCTAGGAACTCTGAATTGGTATAAATGCTTAGAAAGTAATTTGACAATTTTATATCAAGAAATTAAAAATATTTATATTATTTCCTGTTTCCTATTGTTGATAGGAATTTTTTCTGTTTAAATAATCAAATATTCTTTATTATTTTTTTTTCATGTGGAAAGGTTGAGTGAATGCTACTTTCAAATAGGATGATTATTAAACATGATGAATATTTCTGATATATTTTTTGCAGTTTAAAAATTATAGTTCTAAATAATTTTTGATGACTTGTAAAAATGGGTACATTGAAAGTATCTCAAATGGATGATGAAAAATTAAATAACATAGTAATTACAAAGCTATATCACTCTCGGGGCGCCTGGGTGGCTCAGTCAGTTAATAACACATCCGGCTTCCACTCAGGTCATGATCTCCTGGTTCATGAGCTCAATCCCTGCTTCAGACTCTGTGCTGACAGCTCAGAGCCTGGAACCTGCTTCGGATTCTGTGTCTCCCTCTCTCTCTCTGCCCCTCTCCTGCTCACACTTTGTCTTTCTGTCTCAAAAATAAATAAACATTAAAAAAGAAAAGCTAAATCACTCTGATCCAAAATATGTCCAATACAAAATATTATTCATATATGCAATAAACATGCACATATAATAGGTATATGGAATTTATGTGATTTATATGGATTATTTTAGTTTCCCACACTGTAGTTTCCTGCATTTTGCAATTTTCCTATCAGAAATACCTGCTAATTTATCAATTAAAACATCACATTTCCCTGATATGCCAACTGTATTCTCTGTAGGTAGTCTATATGTTAGTGTTCCAGAATAATGTAAATACATTTATATAGCTTTTGAATCTCATTTTTCTTAATGAATTTGCTGTTTCCATTTGACCTGAGTAGTGAATCAGAGTAAGGAAAATTTTCTTCAGGTTTCACCTTTTCCTTCTGTATGAAGCCTTTGGTAGAGACCTCAGAAGAGGACCTTGGCTAAGGCATCAGGTAAGATAAAAAGACCTAGAAATAAAGGTACCTGGGTGAAGAATACAGATATGATTAAGAGCATGATCAGCTATAGAGGCCTGAGTCCCTCACTGCAACTCCCTTTAGAGACTGACATGTATGGGCTGTTCATGAGGTATGGTGTGGAGAGGACAGCTGTCTCCTATGAGATCAGCCAGGTAGTTTTTTTTTTTTTTTTTTTTTTTTAAGTTCTTAAGGATAGGCTTGAAAAATCACACAGAGATTGTTAGGAGCCAGACTCTTCAGAATGAAAATCTGAAATATATTTTGCCATAAAAACTTTCACAAAATACTCTATAGTACCCTAATCTGTGGGGTGATATTCATATCCTCTTCACCCGTTGGGAGTTCTTCCTTAAAGAGATTAGCACTGAAGTAATAAACATATACAACTAATTTCTCTGGAAGAGGAACAGGTGTAGAGTTCTACTTTGGGTACTATTTACCAGACATGTAATGCTGCATGTTCTCCCTGAGAAAACAATGATTGTCATAATTAATAGTGCTCTCTGAACAAGAGAAGCCAATTCTTTATAATCTGGCAGTCGTGCATATTAACTCTCAAGGCTAGAATTAAATAAATGAATCAGTTTGACTGAAGGCCAAGTAGTTGTTTATTTTATGGTGTACGATTTAAGTCATTTTGTCCATTGTACATGAAGATGTATGTCCTATTTCATGATGAGTTAATGTGACATATTTAGCTTCATGACTGAAATGTGACCTCATTTTTATTTTGTCTGCTGTGGTTCTTGGAAATTACTATTCACATATTTACTAATGGAATGCTTCAATTAGATGGATTCTCTGAAAGAAATAGAAACTCAATAAGATGCTTTGAAATAGCCAAATGACACTTAGAATTTGGAGGGATTCACAATCCAGCAGTTTATTAGAAACACTAGAGGAAAATACAAAAAATAAATGTTGCAGTTATTATATTGTAGTCTGACGTCATGATCTATTAGATGATGAGGGAGGATTTAAAAGCTGAGTGTTTGTGATGTTCTCTCCCTCCTTAGTATTCCATTGCTTGACTTGCTTTTTTTTTTTTCACTCAAGCAGAGCTTTTTATAGCTGTGTTACTTACCATTCATCTTTTTAAGTTAATTACTATGTAGTTTATTCTTTTAGAGTTAATAACTAGACAATTTAGATATTAGTAACCTATTCATTTAAAAATATTGGTGTGTTATTGATCAGTCATCTATGCAATGATTTGCAAAATGATGCAAAATATTTCTTTTGTCTAATCACTTATACTCTAATCACTGGAAGGAAACCTGTAAGACTCAGATGTACTTGGGAGATGATGGGTCTTTCTTTACTTCTGGGTGGTAGGGCATAGGATTCTCAGATGTGATGTCCTAAAATCAGATGTTAATATTTTATATTTAGTCAAATTATCTTGAAGCTAGACCAGATTTTTCTAGGGCAGTGAAAAGATTACTTATTACTGACAGGAGTAACTAGATCCTTTCACATTTGGCCCAGGTTGATTTCTTAAAAGCCAGAGGTCTTCCTATACCTACCTGTGTTAGTAAGGAACCTTCTATAAGTAAGGAACCCCAGAAATATGAATCTAGGACTTTATGTAGAACAGGGACAGTTATCCTTGCACTTGTCCTGAAAGAGGAAGAGAAACCGTTATTAATGTAAACAAATTCTCTGGAAGAAACAGTGAAGGAAAGAAATGGGGAAGAATTCTTGGTTCCTATTTGGACTGTAAACAAGTATCTCCAGGGAGAAGATAAGACAAGAGTTTTTAAATCTATTTATGTATGTATTTATGTATATTTATTCATTCATTCATTCATTCATTTATATATTATTTATTTGTTTGTTTATTTATTTATGGCAGTGTACCCATGCTCATGGGGGAAGGGCAGAGAGACAGAGAGAGAGAGAGAGAGAGAGAGAGAGAGAGAGAAAATGAATGAATGAATGAATCCCAAGCATGTTCCACATTCAGCATGAGCCCAATGTGGGTCTTGATACCACAACCCTAGGATCATGACCTGATCCAAAATCAAGAGTTGGATACTCAACCCGCTAAGCCACCCAGGTACCCCAAGGGGTTTTCAAATTTAAAATGAGATGTCTCTCTTTTGGAATACAAACACAAAGAAAAGTAACTCTTTAAATCTCTCAGGAAGATTCTTAGCTATTCAGTTGTCTTTTACATCAGTACTCTGAATTTACCTGTCTAAAGGAGATAAGAGAAGGTTTATATCTTTTGAATGGAACCAAATGGCTTTACCGTTAAAGGAATAAATGGCTACCAGTCTAACACCCATAGCATGTGAGGAGCAAATGTTTCTCGGAGAGTGGGTAACCTGCATGGCTCAGTCCATTAAGTGACTATTGATTTTGGCTCAGGCCATTATCTCACATTTCATGGGATGGAGCTCCATGTAGGGCTCTGTGCTGATAGCATGGAGCCTACTTGGGGTTCTCTCTCTCTCCCATTTGCACTCTCTCTCTCAAAATAAATAAATTTTTAAAAAATGTTTCTTGGAGAAATAACAGCAAATATTCTTTATCTTATAGCTTATCCATTTCATAGATGTGGAGGCTAGGGCTTTGAAGGATCATTCAGAAATCTGGGAAGGATTTGTCTTCCCACAGTGATACACCTGAATTCAATAGAAAGTTTTTTTTTAGAGGATAAAAATAACAAGCCAGATAACTTCAAGGCAGGTATACTTAGGGAAAAGGGTCTTGTGGTGCACTTCAATTAGAAATAGGGGTCTCATTTTAGCTTGCTTAGCTGTTGGGTAAACCATATAGGAAATAAGAGAAACTTTCCCCTTTTTTGGAAATGAATATAAAAAGGTGCTATTTTTCCTGAAAAAGAAAGAATATTTTCCTATATTACTTTGGGTTAATTACAAAGAGTTAGAAAAAAACTAACATTTTTAAATGTTTTTTCTCAGTGTAACTATGCTAACATACAGACATTTATATTTTAAGAGTCTTAAGTATCAAAAGCTAATGTAAATATGATACAGCAAGTATAGAAGTTAAAAAACTCAACCTACTTCTCTAACCCATAAACAGTTATGCTGTTTGCACAAATTGCCAGTGCCAGAAAATTTCTGTGAAAAGGCATTTTTGAAAGATGTAATACTGAGTCTTATGATCACAAGGGCATGTATTGTTATTGTGAGCTTGTCAGATGATAAATGAGGATGTAGTTCCAGAAATTAATTAGCTGAAAAGAATATCTACCTATTTCAGTAACTTTCCATGGGAAGTGTACATTCAATTTTATGCCAAAAATGGTCTCTTTTTATGGCTATTAGCTAGTGATTTTTTAGAATCCTAAATCTGATAATGAATAAGTGTTCAGCCAGCTTAAGAAATGTAACTGCTATTGTTTGGGTAAAAATATCATTATGAGAACATAATTTTAAGGTTATAAAAACTGATTATTTTTTGTCTTCTAAGTGTCTTCCATTGAAGGTTAATGTGTAATTAAAATGCTTTTTTATTTCTTCTGGCTTCCTAAATGTCATTTTTAGTCTACTGTCAGTGTTTGTTAAAAAAAAATGCATAAAATTTCTCTATTCCCAAATTTGCCATGGCTTTCTTCCTATCTATCATATCTATAATTTATATAACTATCTCTTAAACTATTCCTATATACATTTTAGTTACTCAATAAACTGTGTATGTTACTTAAAAACATTCACTTAGAAAACTTGGGCATTTTTCAAAATGAATATAACCAATAATAAAACTAGATTTGATTTTTCTGGTACTTGATTACATTACATCAACTTCACCTTTTTTGTTAATTCATAAATCCTTGATAAAGGAATGATTAAGGATCTGCTCTGTATCAGTGACTAGGCTAGGTAAAGGTTTACAAAGATGACTGAGCCCTGAGGCAAATATATAGCACAATAATTAATTTCAGTGACTTTGAAACCAGATAGACTTGGGCACAGTTCCAATTCTGTCACTTAGGGTTTGTGTATGACATTCTGGATGATAATTGTATAAGTTTTATTAATTTAATTGAACTGTGAAATGAAAATGCCAGTAATACTACGAATAAAATCAGAAATATTGTTTCAAGTAAATATAGACACTGATTTTATGCCTTTCACAAAACAATTCAAAATGTATTATAGATCTAAATATAAAATACAAAACTATGAAAATCTTAAAAGATGACGTAGGCTAAAAGGTAGCTGATACAGGATAGAATCTTGACTTGAGCACTTTTTAGATAAAATGGTAAATATTCAGTCCATAAGAGAAAATTGATAAATTGGACTTCATTAAAATTAAAACTTGTGCTGTACAAATGATAATGCCAAGAGAATAAAAAGACAATGGGAGAAAATTTTTGCAAAACACATATTTAAAAAGGGTCTGGTATTCAAGACTTGCAAAGAATTCAACAATATGAAAATAAGCAGCATAGTTAAAAAACGGGCAAATGATCTGAACAGACATTTCACCAACGAAGATATATAGATGGTAAGTAAGCATATGAAAAGATGCTCAACATTGTGTGTCATTAGGGAATTGCAAATTAAAACAGCAGTGGCATACCATGGTATACATGTTTGAGTGGCTAAAATTAGGAATACAGTGAGTGCTAGGGAGTGTGTGGAGCAACAAGAACTCTCTGTCATTGGTGGTGGAAATGGAAAATGGTACAGCTACTTTGGTAGACAGTGCAGTATCTTACAAAAGTAAACATACTCTTCTCATACAGTCTAACAATCAATATTCCTTGGTACCCAAATGCATTAAAAACTTATATCTACACAAAAACCTGCACACAAGTGTTTATAGAATCTCTATCATTGTTAAAAGTTGGAAGCAGTCAAGACATCCTTCAAGAGATGAATGGATAAACTGGCACATCCATACAATGGAATATTATTCAGTGATACAAGGGAAATTAGCTATGAAGCCATAAAAAAAGACATGGAGGGAACCTAAATGTTTTGTGCTAAGGGAAAGAAACTAATATGAAAAATCTGAATCCTGTGTGACTTCAATTATATGACATTCTGGAAAAGATAAAATTATGCAGACAATAAAAATGTTAGTGGTTGGCAGGGACTTGGGGGAAGGGATGAAGGGTTGAAAGGTTTGGCACAGGAGATCTATACAGCAATGGAACTATTCTGTGTACACAGTGATGATAGACAAACACCATTACACATTTGTGAAAACCCAGTAGCATGTACAACACAGTGAACTCTAATGTAGACTATGGACTTCAATTAATAATAATGTGTTGGCATGTGTTCAGCAATCGTAACATGTACCAAACTAATACAAGCTATATAAATAATAAGACAAACCATGTGTGGGAACAAAGAGAATACATAGTAACTTTGTTTTTTCTATTTTTTCTGTAAACCTAAAACTTCCCTAAAAATAATCTATTTTAAAGAAAGGTAAAGGGTAGATTTAGAGAAAGTGTGGAAAGTATACAGCTCTATGTAAGAAAGAAATGAGATTTTTTTCATAAGCTCTTAGCTCAATGCATGGCACTTAATATATATCAAAATTGGAACTAAATGGTAGGAATTATGGTAATGAATATGATTATGATGATGGCAAGAAAAAATAGGATAGTCCTGGATCGATATAAGTAACAATTTTCCAAAAATAAATAAATAAATAAAAGTAAAAGAAAAAAAATCCTTAAATTTAGAAAACACTAATATTTACTTTAGGGTTGGGGACTGAATACAGCTATGTAGAAATTTTCCACAGAAATATATCATTTGAGCTGATATTTGAAAGATAAGTAAATCTGACTAGAAAGAGCAAGAGGTAAAGAGCTTTTCAGAGAAGATACTGCATTTGCAAAACAATGGATTGATCATCTAACCTGGCAATATGGGAAACTGAGTAGTAAACATGTCTAAAGCATTGGATTCATGGCAAAAATGGAGATAAATCCACAAGCCTTGAAAGGTGATCTACAAATTATTACTTGATTTAGACTTTAAAAGCTTAAACAAGGAGTATTGGATTCCTTTAACTATAAAGTAGCTATTTGCTTTACATATTCATACAGATGAAGGAGTTATGGAGAAGATTTCTAGGCTGCTTATCTACTGTGTTATGCATTTATAAAAATGCATTATTTTAGATGTGATTTTGGATTAATGAATTTAGGATTAATAGTGACTAGATAAAATTACTCTAGAAATATTTAGCTAGTTTAGTACTTCAGGAGATTTTCGTGGATTACTTGAACACAAAGATAGCATAGAATATTTTGCACATTTTCTCCATTAAAAACTTGACTGAAAATGCGCTGAAGTTTTGTTACTTTTATTGCTATTAATCTTAAATTTTAATGTAATCACTGAACAGGAATGAATGGACAGTTTTTGTATGGCTTAACAAAAAGCAATTGGCCAGAGAAATAACTTCTGAAGTTTACATGACAAAAACATTCTCCATATGTTTATGTATTTTCAGAAACATTTAATATAGTTTTTTTTTCTGTTACATGAGATACTATATTTCATAGATCAATAAGTGATGAAAATATTTCATAATTACACTTTTGTAAAGGTTCTGCAATATACAATTTCCTGATTTCTAAAAATGAATATCATTAAGAAATCTTTTAAATGTGGAATATGGTATAAATTTTTATTCTATGTAAAATATATTTGCTGGTCCTTATAGTTTAATATTAAAATGTATGTATTGATTCATTTTTGTTAGTGTTTTTATTGTACTATTCTTCTCTAAGTATACTGCTATCAGCCTCAAAATTGTTGGGTTCTTCATCTTTTTTTTTTTTAACTAAACTCTAGTAGGACCCTAATAACAGTGATGCATGACTCAAAGATCATAAGGTGATTGATGGCTGCCTATAGGTCTGATAATGACACAGTCTGAAATGAAAATACAATTTATCTGATGTGAAAAATATCGTGATCCCTCAAGCCTCTAAAGCATCAATGTGAATGTTCATAGGAAGTAGCCATAGTGATTATGGTTCAGGTTTACCACAGTTAAATTTAGTCTTTGAGGCACCATTTATTACCATCCCAAGTACTTTTTTTTATAGTATCCATAAGCAGAATTCATGGTCATCCAAGGGAGACCAAACTTTTAAGTTACTATATCAACTTCTAAAAGTTAACGAGTAGCCTGGGGAGTTATGATTTACTGTCAGTCCAGCAAGAAATGTCAGTGCCCTAGAATATGAGGAGGCAAGTGTCATCTAGCCGGATTTGTGAACTTTTCACTTTGCCATTCACTAGACAGCAAACAGAAAATTAGTCTATAAATAATTGAACTTGAAATTTTTTTGAAAATCTATCACAGCATGTTAAAAGCAATTTTGTTCTCGAATTAGCTCTCCACAAGTAGTAAATATGTCAAACAGCCTTTAAATAATGCAACATATAGAGCAACAGATAAGAAGGTTTAATAAGAATAAGAGAAAAGAAGACATTAGAAAATACACATGATGTATGATTTTGTTGGTTGTATTTTCTTTCTGAGAAAATTGGAATATAAATCTGATTTTAAAATGCCCATTAAAAGTAGACAATTTGCATAATGATGTTTTAATATTCTAGGAAAATGATACAAATTTGTAAATAAACATTTCTAATATGCCTTTATTCTGTACACAGAGAACATATGTTTAAGCCTTCTTAAGAATGAAAAAACAAAGTTACAAATGACTGCTCATAAAGATATAGGAAAAGATGAAGGGTGAAATGTTTCAATAAAAGCTCTACTGTGTGGTTCTTTAAAAGTGTTCTTGTGGGGCGCCTGCGTGGCTCAGTCGGTTAAGCGTCTGACTTTGGCTCAGGTCATGATCTCACGGTCTGCTCCATGAGTTCTAGCCCCGCATCGGGCTCTATGCTCAGAGCCTGAAGCTTGCTTCGGGATTCTGTGTCTCCCTCTCTTTCTCTGCCCTTTCCCCATTCGCTGTCTCTCTCCGTCTCTCGAAAAATAAGCGTTTAAAAAAAAGAAAAAAAAAAAAAAAAAAAAAGGTTATAAAAGTGTTCTTGTAAGTGGGGTGCCTGGGTGGCTCATTTGGTTAAGCATCTGACTTTGGTTCACATCATGATCTCACAGTTCGTGGGTTAGAGCCCCGCATCAGGCTCTGTGCTGACAGCTCAGCCTGAATCCTGCTTTAGATTCTGTGTCTCCCCCTGTCTCTGCCCCTCACCCACTTGTGCTTTGTCTTTCAAAAGTAAAGAAAAATTAAAAAAAATTATGACTGTTTTGATAAGATACCTATATAAAAGGACACCCAAGTTTTTAGGTGGTTTTAGGAAACCACATTCATAATACTAAAACATTAATTTTTTTTATCCTTTTTATATTTTGGTATCTTTAATATAGGAGAGAATGTATTACTTAACCCTGATGTTAAATAATGTACAGTCGGTTTAAGTATTTTGTATACAATAAAAATTCATTGGCATCAGTAATTAGAAATATTTTATAAAACTAAAAGTAGTATGGAATAAAGTGATGTATGGCAATAAATGTCTGTCATGGGAAACGTTTGTATAATAATGTATGTTAAGTTTATTTTAGTGGTAAACTTACATAAAATGGTAAGCATAGTACATATAACTTTCTTATTTCTGATAGTTTAAAGTATGTTACTGACAAGGTGCCCTGTTACCAAAAAATACTTGAATGTATTACTTACAAATAGGAACATCCTATTATATAACCACATACAGCCATCATAATCAAGAAATCAGCATAGAGGAAGTGCTTTAAGACTCTTGAACTGTCTTACTCCTGATCAAACTTTATTTACTCATTTATATTAGTCTATTTACATACATGCCTCTTTTATCAGTTATAATTCCTTATTATCATTGTTTTTTGATACCTGAACTATCCCAGATTTGGACAGTGAAAGCCCCTCAAGGTTCCTTTTGTGTGACTTTGACTTGCCTGCATCATTCTTTGAACACATCCTTACTTTGTCATGTGTGTGCACACACATACACATACACATGATGTTCCAGATCACTTTCTAATTTCTAATTTTCTAATTGTTTCTCCAAGGAGCCTTGGTTCCTATTTGGGGAGAATGGTATTTATAATCCATTATTCAGGCACAGTTGTGTTCTCCTTGCCCTTGGGTTGTTACTGCTCCTATGCCTTCTCAGTGGAAGAACCAGGGATTATATGAATGTACACACACACTTATGAATATGTATGTAATGTATATTTTATATATAAAACTTACATCCGTGTGTGTGTGTGTGTATGAGCATGTAGAGGTATATATATATATATATATATATATATATATATATACCTCTACATATATACCACTACAATTTCATACCAGCATCTCCCCATTCTATCCAGTACAATGTTTATTTTAATTTTCTCCCTGAACATAATTATGCCTTCTATATCAGTGAGGAAACTGGCTATAATTATCTTCAGTGGGTTTTCTTGTTTGATAAATCTCATTGTGTACACTTACCTCCCATTGCTGCTGCTGCCCATGCTCCTTGTGGAAATGCCTTCTCAGTCTATTCAAGTTCCATCCTCTTCCATTCTGCATAATAATTCATATGTAGCTATGTAATTCCTAGTAAATGTGGGGTAATTGAGAAGATTAACTAATGGGTGGATAATATAGTTTAGTGGTCACCATCCATTTTCAGTATTCTAATATGCCTTCCTCAATGGCAAAGTTGAAAACTGCATTTTCAGTACTTATTTGCAGTTATTGTTCTTAGTGTAATTAATTGCCACCAAATAGATTTATTCATACAGTTTTGGCAAATGGAAGGGAGACAGATCTTGCACACCACTCTTTTTGCTATTTCTGTAGCTTCCCACTACTCCTAGTTTCTTCTGGTGCTTCTAGTCATGTCTGGCTTACTTAGGTTATGCCCATTTAGTCATAGTACTATAGCCAGAAGTTGTAATGGCAGTTTCCAGAATGCAGGACAGGCTGTAGCTGCCTTTATAATTTATAATAATCGGATTTATAATAGTCATTTCTGAAAATCGAAACAGAATGTGTTTCTTTAGCATTCCTAAAATTCATTCTCTAAATGAATTTTTACCTTTCTGCTGTCATCTAGAATAAGAATGGAAGTTTCATCCATTTGTAGACTGATACATCTAAACACCTAAAACAATGCTCTGTCCTAAGACTGCTTAATGGTAGTGTAAGACCTAAACATAATTACTTGATATAACTTTCTTCTTCTTTTTTTTTTTAAAGAATCCAATGCAATTAGAAAGTCTGTCCATTCCATTCACTACGAGGCCCTCCTTTCACTATAAATCTTTCAGAGCTGACTTTTATTCTATTCAAGCCACTTATTTGAAGAAACCAGAGGTGAATCAATGACTAGCAGTGAGGAGATCATGCTGTGTTATCTATCAATACATAAATCTAGTTATATGTAGTAGGATTCTATTGTTACTTGAAAGTAGTCTATGGAAGACCAGGTTCTAGCAAATTCTTTTTTTTTTTTTATTTTTTTATTTTTAAAAAATTTTTTTTTTCAACGTTTATTTATTTTTGGGACAGAGAGAGACAGAGCATGAACAGGGGAGGGGCAGAGAGAGAGGGAGACACAGAATCGGAAACAGGCTCCAGGCTCTGAGCCATCAGCCCAGAGCCCAACGCGGGGCTGGAACTCACGGACGGCGAGATCGTGACCTGGCTGAAGTCGGACGCTTAACCGACTGCGCCACCCAGGCGCCCCAAGCAAATTCTGAATGTAGTAATAATTTGCATGAGTATGTGGCTTATGTTTCCAGTGCACCTACCCAGGAGCCCAGGAGAAATTTATTATGATCTGTTCTCTGAAGAAGAAACAATTGGCTTTGATTTATGTGCTCTGCAAATATGCTGGTACCAGCTGGGATTAGACTACTGGAACATTAAAACCTCACTCAAGAGTTTTTCTTCTAAACTTACTTTAGTAGGCTAAACTTAAAGCTTTATATCTTTGTTGTTTACTCTGGAAGGGAAATTGCCTAGTAATATCAATCTATAATGATTCATGAATAGTTACTGTTTTGTAAACAGCCTAGAATTTACAGTAATCAAGAATGAAGAGTTGGTTGTGAAGAGGTTTGGGTTTTGAGTAGAACATGTAAATTAGTTTTAGAATAGGACTGTTTCCTTCCAATCTGAATGTTCACCAATTCTTATAATAATTAGATGGACAGAGAAGACCTATTCTGTGATCTGTTTCAGCAGTTTTATTGAGTACTTGCTATAGATTAGGCATTGTTCTACATTTGGGGATACAAACATACATAAATAGACAAAAATACCTATCTTCATGTAACCTTTATATAGTTGTGGAGATAAGTAAGGGACACCATCAATATGAAAATGTACAATACATTAGATAATATTTAGTATTAAAGAAATAAACTAATGTTAGAAGTGGCTGCTATATAGAGTGCTTAATGTATAAGGAGCAAAGGCAAGAAGTGGTTAGAGAGTAAATTATACTACGACCTGAGGAAAAAGCGTTCTAGCAAAAGGAAGAGTGAATACAAAAAATCTGAAGGAGATTAATATTCCAGAAATGTTGGAAAGGCTGCTGTGACTTAAGCAGAATGTAAAGCAGGAGGGATTTAGTAGGATATAAAATGAAAGAGAAAAATGATTAGTCAGAATACTTACAGTTTGAAGATCATTGAAAAATATTTGGTGTTTCCCTCAAAGTGATTTGGGAAGCCCAGTAAGAAGTTTTTGAACAGAGATGCAACTTGATACAGGTTGATTTTAACAGAATCACTCTGGCTACTATGTTGAGAGAAAGGTGGAATAAGAAAGACAAATTGGCCATAACCCAGGTAGGAGAAGGTGACATCTTAGATCTTGGTGTAAAGGACTTGGGAAGAAGTGGCCAGTTTTGAGATGTAATTTGAAGGTAGCACCAAGAGCTCTTACTTAGAAATCTCTCACCATCTTTTCCTATCTCCAGCACAGTAGTCCCCTCAGTGGCATTCCAAATACCATTGCCCATTGACTCAGATGGTGGTTATTTATGAATTCAACAATAGAGACTTCTTTTCAAGTAAGCTAAATTGGCCACATCTACTGTCACATATTCAAACTGCTAACAGCTTCACCAGTAATATGGTATGGCACTACTCTACAGTTATATCAGTTTCTTATTTATATTAGATTCTTTCATTAAAAGGGACTTAAATTATATCCACACTATATTAGATATTTAATCTGGTTATGTATTTGCCCTCCCTAACCACTATACTTTTCTACCACTGTCTGGGAACTTAATGAATACCACAATACTGGTGTATAGACAATAGACCAAACAAGAATGATTTTGAACATAACAGATTATTTTATATCAGATTGTGAGAGAATGGTAGATGCCCATGGGTCTCATCAACCAGAAACAGCTGCTCATATAATTTGTACTGGTCTATTGAAGACTTAGTTCTCATGTTTATATCCTTTAGTGTTTGTTATGCTTCTTAAGATTAAGTTTAACCTCTTGTTGAATATTGTACCTGTGGTTCTTGCTTCTTGACTGACACATGACAGGTAGGTCTGGGGAATGGAGAAGACAATCAGTAATGTTTAATAAACTGATGTCTTTCAATTACTTATGGATCTGACACTGACCTAATTTTCCATTTAAAAATAATACTTATCCAAGCATAAGCATTCTCCACATTGTTGGAGAATTTCTTTTCTATAGGTTATGATTCTTGTGTGCTTACTAAATCTTAGATTTGTTAAGGAGATGACACAAAGAAAAAGTAATAATTTCTGAAATATGAAAAGACAGTAGTGTAGACAAAATAACAAAAATAATAGGAGATGAATTAAAATTGATAATACGGAAAGATACATTATAAACCATGATGAATGTTAAATGTATTACTTTTTTAAAATATATTTTTATAAGTATTTTAACTATTTTGGTGTAAAACCAGTGTTGCACCTAGACTTTGAAAAGAGAAAATCTATAACCCTTGAAATTACTGATTCCTTTATTTAAGTTTTTTACTAAAAAAAAAAAGTGTTATATAGGTTACTCTGAAGGGCAAGATTACAATGAAGAGTGATTATTCATTTGCTTAGTGACCTAGAGAGTAACTGGCACTTTTTGCAGTTTTTTTGGGTGGAAGGAGTAGCACTTGTCTGCTTTTGCCAGTGAGTTTGCCTCCTGGCCAGTCAACAGAGGAAATAGCCTGGTCTATTTTATGAAGGTAATTTACCCCTGGAATTAGTTAATAACAGCAATGGCTTCATAAAGTACAAGTCCTATCAAACTAATCTAAACTTGATCAATCAAGGGAAGGCAATAGAAGCAATCTTTCTTGACATGAGCAATGATTTTGGTGCTACTGCGTATGACATATTTCTGAGTAAACTAAGAAAACATGTTCTCGTTAGTGTTTGATTTTTAGTTGAGTGCACAAGTCTGATCCTATCTTAAAAAAATACTTGCTTCCTTAATAATAGTAACAAGAACAACAACAAGAAAAATGAGAAGTAGTGAAGGGGAAAAGAGGAATATTTTTTATATATCAACTGAATCCAGTTTCAGTAAGAATAATGATATTATTAGTTGTATTTTGGGCACTGTTTGTTAATATACATTGGTTCACATTGACCCTACCATATCCATTATAATGATAACAAAACCAAATTAACTTTTTTATAAGTCACATTTCGTTTTTATTTGAAAGTGTAATTTTAAACATTATCAATTAAATTATACTAATTTTAAATCTTTAAAGGAACTTAAGCCATATTTTAGTTATTCTTATTAATGGCACAAGTTATTAAATTGATTGATTTTCTTTCTTTAGTATAACTATATTTATAGTTTAATTTTTTTTAATGTTTATTCTTGAGGGAGAGAGACAGAGCATGAGCAGGGGAGGGGTGGAGAGAGGGAGACACAGGATCTGAAGCAGGCTTCAGGCTCTGAGCTGTCAGCACAGAGCCTGACATGGGGTTCGAACTCACAAACTGCGAGATCATTACCCAAGCCGAAGTTGGACGCTTAACTGACTGAGCCACCCAGGCGCCCCATAAACTATATTTATACTGAAGATGAACTTCAGCAGAGAGTTTGGCATATGGACATGATTCTGGACTCTAAGGCACAAATTTTGGAGAGATTTGTCTTAGTATATTCATAATTAAAAATTTTCTGTAGAGGGGCGCCTGGGTGGCGCAGTCGGTTAAGCGTCCGACTTCAGCCAGGTCATGATCTCGCGGTCCGTGAGTTCGAGCCCCGCGTCGGGCTCTGGGCTGATGGCTCGGAGCCTGGAGCCTGTTTCCGATTCTGTGTCTCCCTCTCTCTCTGACCCTCCCCCGTTCATGCTCTGTCTCTCTCTGTCCCAAAAATAAATAAACGTTGAAAAAAAAAATTAAAAAAAAAAAAAAATTTTTCTGTAGAGTTGAAAGTTGGTAAAAATTTTCATTCCATTTATACTAGAAGACAATCTCTAAATGGTAAAAATTTGTCTTCTACAATTAAACTTAATAGTTAGGTTCAAACTAAAAAGATTCCATTTTATCTGCATATATAATATGCTTACATTAAATATAATAACTAAAAATATTATTTAGAACTATCCTTGTATCCAGGTGAATGATGGTATCCTAAAATGTATATATGTGGGTGCACCTGGGTGGCTTGGCTGGTTATGTGTCCATCTTCAGCTCAGGTCATGATCTCATGGTCTGTGAGTTCCAGCCCTGTGTCAGGTTCTGTGCTGACAGCTTGGAGCCTGGAGCCTGCTTCAGATTCTGTGTCTGCCTCTCTCTCTGCTCATCCCCCACTTGTGCTTAGTCTCTTTCACTCTCAAAAATAAGTAAACATTAAAATAATTTCAAAACGTGTATATGTGGAAACTATGAGTATGACCTCATTTTGAAAAAAAAAACATCAGTTTTAAGTGTGATGTGGTAAATGTTCTCAATTAACAAGCATATTTAGTGATAATTTTGATAAATACTAAATTTTACCTATTTAAAACTTTTAAATATTATTTTACTTAAAAATGATTTGGAGTAGGACTTAATTTCATATATATATATTATGGGCTGTAACTAAAATATTTCCAAATGAAGAGGTATGTAATAAGAGATGAGGAAACGGGGAAGAGAAATGGGGACAAGAAAAGAAAAATGGTGATAAATTGTGGACATAGATCACACTGAGAACCCTCTATAAGTAGAGAACACTCTTAATATCTATAGGATAATAATTAAATCCAGTATTCTTTAAAAATCCTTCCTCATATGTACACATTATCTTGATATTATTTTGCTCCTATATTACTTTGTTATTATTTTTAGGTTGTTTCTGCTTTCTTGTTTTCCTTCTGTAACATATTTAGTAAACTCCATGAGAATTTTCCTTCCACTTTATTTTATACATTCTATAAGCACCCCTAAATTGTTATACTAATGCAATTGTATAATACAATTGTATAATAAATACATGTCTTAATAAAGACATGAAATGCAAATCACTTTATGTTTTTCTCAATCTTAATTTTCTAATTTTTCTTCATTTTCCATTTTACATAATGAATAAATACTTAGTCTATATTTTGGCCTAATTTTAAATAGGGTTATTTTGGGATATGAAGTTTTTTACATGTAGATGATCCTTCCTAGGTTTGATGATATAATGGCATTGATTCATCTAAATGGAGCTTTTAATGTCACTGAACATTTCCGGCAAAATGGAATGCATAAATTTTTGCATAAAGTTTTGGCATGGATTAAACTTTTTTTGTATTCTAAATATGTATATGAATATACATATATATATGTATGTCTACGTGCATACATATATATGTGTATATATATACATACATATATATATACACATATATATAATGTGTATGAATATGTAATTTTGCTTGATTTTCCATATTTCCTGCAAACGGAAACACATGAACAAATTTTCCTAACAGCTGAGAGAAAACCCAAGTACCTGTCCGCAAAGACAGCACTTGTAGTCATTAACTTGCTCCATCATAACCCCACACTTAATCTCAATTTTCCTCATTAAAAAAATGGACATGCTGAATAATTTCTAAATTTGTATTACTTATGATTAAAGAGTATGGGTTTTTAAAGCTATGGATTTTTTAAAACTTTAAAAGGAAGTTGAAGAAAAAGAAAATGATATTAAGAGAATCGTTTCAATGACAAACTGTTCCCATACATAGTACTTGCCTACAGTATTTGCCTACAGTGCCCATAATGTGGAAATTTTATGAAATTATACATACTGAAGGAAATAGCTCATCTTCTAAAGTGTTCTTATAATATTTAAGGAGAATGATACATTATTAATGAGAAAAGATGCATATCCCCTCAGTTTTTCAAAATACCTACTATTCTTCAGAAATATAGTTTGAGTTTAAAGGAATAGGAGTTAAAAAATTAAACACATGATAGCATGTATAGATTGTTGAGAGATTATTTTCCATGGGTGTCATGTTTCTGCACATCTTGAGTGAGGTAGCTCTGCTGATTGTTTTTGACTATCTTTTTAAAGATGTCTATATAGTAAAAGGGCTTCAACTATTCCTTATGTATAATTCCTTATATATTTCTTTACATAGATTTCCACATATATATTTCCTTTTATTGTAAATTTATTTATATATGTTGTTTTTCTTTGAGGCAAAGGACTGGTTTGCTGTAGCCTTGGAATAGAGAAATAATATCCTCCTCTGAAGCAAAGGATGGATATATTCACTGTACAGGGTAATAAATGAAATGTTTCCATTCAAAGCAAAGAGTAAGTATGCTAAATGATCAGTGCTTCTTGAGCTCAGGGTTCCTCTCCTGTGATGCAACTCACCACATGTACAGACATCTATCTATGTTTATATTTCATTGCACTTACGGACTTTGGCTGAAAATCACGTGTTAATTCTCATGGTGCTTGCTGTGCTGTGACTATATAGTTCTTCATTTATGACCTAAGTCTTCGGTTGTACACCAGCATTTGTGAAATTGTGGCATGCTAACTTGTTATTTGGCAATTAGGATAAAATCTCAGACCCTTGATATTTCTTGACAGTTTTGGTGTGAAGTATTGGATACTCACAGAGATGTTTCTCTTGAAGAAGAATGAGGGTCTGTTGGGTAATATATGGGACTCAAGGGAGTTCATGGAAATCAGTAGTGAACGTGTAGATCAATTTTATGGACAATTGACAATGAATAGTCCAGAATTTCGTTGACTTGTATTGAGGGAGAGTTGAGACCGTGACTACCAATTGAATCATAGAAAAATGGTTCAAAAGTCAGCCTTCTGAGTGGTGCCCTCTCTCTCAGGGAGGGCACTTTCTTGAAATTTGGCTTTCAGTTCAGGTCTGCCCCACTGTAATAACTAGGATGCAAATTCATCCTGGATGGGCATAAGATTTTGGCCTATTCCCTTCCCTCCATCTAACAACAGTTACAGGGATGCATTATCTACACAAAGAAAAGAAAGAAGGAAATTCATGACCACTTTGGTTTGAAAACCAAACCACTTTTAAAACTTCCAGTCATTGTGGGAGGAAAAAGTAGGATACATAATGCCCAGTACCTGGGCTGTTTTACACCTAAAATCTTCCTATAATTTATGATGACAATCTCAAAATTGTTTTGGGGAAAAACAACAACAACAAAATGTCTTAGAGTTATTGGTATTGAGTATGAGCTACTGTAAGGCAAATTTGGTAAACTCTCATATGAAACCATGGATAAGGAATTGAATAGTAGTTTTTTTTTATTTTATTGCCCCAGGTTGGGTTTAGAATACCACTGAAGTGGACTCAGTAGAGAGTAAGACACAGACGCAAATAAATCTAGATAAATTCTTGCAGTCAACCCTTCTGACCTGAAAGACACTCCTAGTTCTTATGATAAAAATGGCTAGAAATGTAGGAGATACTATCATGGCAATGAGACCAAAAAATGACCTGGATAAAGGTTAACTTTTAAAAAGGCACAGCTGTGTGAATAATGCCCCAATAAACCAAGGAGTGCAAACAGTGTAGTTCCACTAGAAAAGCAAAGTGATGTAGCTCTGATTAATGAGTCAAAGGATCCTCAAAGCTAAAATTAATGCTATCAGTGATAATACCTTACAGCCAATATGGGAATTTGGGTGGAACAAAAATATTGGCAGAATGGTCAGGCAACACATGCTTGAAACTGTCCTTTGTTTACTGCCTTGGAGACATTCTTTCTCTCCTTGTATCCCTATCACTTTCACCTTTTTCATTCTGTCTTCAGCTGCTTTAATGTGAAAAATGATTAGATGTGTGGCTCAGTTCTTATTTCCAAGAGTGACCAATGGCCATACATACCTGGGGAAATTTGAGGACAGGAGAGAATAAAATTTTTATGTCTCTCTTAGATGTAGGGATAAAAGTTACATCCTATCTAGACCTATGAAGAGAGGAATCACACAACTTCATTGATGTGGTTTGAGCAAGTTTTTCAGGGAAAGGACACCAACATGAATTGTGTGTGTGTGTGTGTGTGTGTGTGTGTGTGTGTGTGTGTGTGGACACTTTTGGCCAATACAGTATATGTTATTGTTGCTTCTATCTCTGAATGCATAGTAAAAATTGATTGTTACATGCTCCTTCTTCTCTGTTACGTAAGTGTCAGAGGTGATGTTCCTGACTGCATATACAGTAATGCTTTTACATTTGGAGCTCCGTTATGCTAATGATACTTTTGAGTTTTTGTTACTGATGTTTTGATGATTTGAACCTTTGGCAAATGGAGGCAGCCCCCACCAAAAAGCATCCTTTGGGATTTTGGATGTATTGCCTACCTGATATATTCAGTTATGGATGGCTACTAGGTGCACCATGTTTAAAAAATCATCTCTTGGGTTGCCATTGGAATCTTGTTGAAACTAAATGCCTGACTCAAGGAAGCCATCTGACTCTCTAGTTTAACATTCCCATTTTGTGGTGGGTCATTTTGGATTCAGTGAGTAACATGGTGAATAGTATCCAACAGGTCTCACTTGTCAAATGGGAAGTGGTGTATATTTAGGAATGCAGCCAGACTGGCTCCAGTAGGAATTGTATGTATAACCAAATTGTATGTATATTTTGTATGTATAACCAATATGTATATATTGTATGTATATTTTGTATGTATAACCAAAAAGTATCAATTGTCTCTGGTGAAAATTTTATCTCCCACTCCACCACTTGAAGCAGAGATGCTAGCTCACTGGAGCTCTCCATTTTACAGAGTTTCAACTAAGTGCTTGAACCAGGTTCACTGATGGTTAGGCAACACTAAACTCAGTGGGGTTCACTGGCTATTATAGTTGTTTAACTTGGTTAGTTTCTGTTTGACTATTACAAATAAGGCTGCTATGAACTTTGGTATTGAGATTTTTGTGTGAACATAGTTTTCTTCACTCCTGAGTACATACCTAGGAGTAGAACTGCTGGATCGTATGGCAACTATATTTAAACTTTTTGAGGCACTGCGAAACTATTTTCAAAAGTGGCTGCGCAATTTTACATTACTACCAGCAATATATGAGGGTTCTAATTTTTCTACTTCCTCTCCAACACCAATTTTCTTTTTTTTACAATCAAATTGTGAAAATATTCCCATCTTAATGGTGTAAAGAGATATTTCATTGTGGTTTTGATTATCACTTACCTGATGACTAGTGATGTTGAAAATCTTTTCATGGGCTTATTGGGTCATTTGTATATGTCTGTGGAGAAATATCTCTTAATATTCACTGCCTATTTTAGTTTTTCTTTTTATTATTGGGTACAAAGAGTTATTTATATATTCTAGATACAAGTGTATTTTTAAGGTATATGGCTTACAAATATTCTCTGATTATTTGGGTCATTTTTTCATTTTTTTGATGGTATCTTTTGAGGCACAAAAGTTTTAAGTTTTGATGAAGTTTGACTTAATCTATTTTATCTTTTGGTGCTAGTACATTTTGGTGTTATATTTATGAAAGCTTTGGCTAAATCAAAGTCTTATAAATTTACTTCCAAACTTCCTCCTAAGAATTCTGTAATTCTACCTCTAACATTTACATCTTTGCTCATTTTGAGTTAATTTTCTGTATATGATTTGAAGAAGGGCAATGATTTCATTCTAAATTAATTTCATGGATTAATTTGCATTCATTTGCTTTTAATTAGGTATTGTTTAATTTCTTTCAGTAAGGTTTTGTAGTCTTTTTTTTTAATATATGAAATTTATTGTCAAATTGGTTTCCATACAACACCCAGTGCTCATCCCAAAAGGTGCCCTCCTCAATACCCATCACCCACCCTCCCCTCCCTCCCACCCCCCATCAACCCTCAGTTTGTTCTCAGTTTTTAACAGTCTCTTATGCTTTGGCTCTCTCCCACTCTAACCTCTTTTTTTTTTTTTTCCCTTCCCCTCCCTCATGGGTTTCTGTTAAGTTTCTCAGGATCCACATAAGAGTGAAACCATATGGTATCTGTCTTTCTCTGTATGGCTTATTTCACTTAGCATCACACTCTCCAGTTCCATCCATGTTGCTACAAAAGGCCATATTTCATTTTTTCTCATTGCCACGTAGTATTCCATTGTGTATATAAACCACAATTTCTTTATCCATTCATCAGTTGATGGACATTTAGGCTCTTTCCATAATTTGGCTATTGTTGAGAGTACTGCTATAAACATTGGGGTACAAGTGGCCCTATGCATCAGTACTCCTGTATCCCTTGGGTATATTCCTAGCAGTGCTATTGCTGGGTCATAGGGTAGGTCTATTTTTAATTTTCTGAGGAACCTCCACACTGCTTTCCAGAGCGGCTGTACCAATTTGCATTCCCACCAACAGTGCAAGAGGGTTCCCGTTTCTCCACATCCTCTCCAGCATCTATAGTCTCCTGATTTGTTCATTTTGGCCACTCTGACTGGCGTGAGGTGATACCTGAGTGTGGTTTTGATTTGTATTTCCCTGATAAGGAGCGACCTTGAACATCTTTTCATGTGCCTGTTGGCCATCCGGATGTCTTCTTTAGAGAAGTGTCTATTCATGTTTTCTGCCCATTTCTTCACCGGGTTATTTGTTTTTCAGGTGTGGAGTTTGGTGAGCTCTTTATAGATTTTGGATACTAGCCCTTTGTCCGATATGTCATTTGCGAATATCTTTTCCCATTCCGTTGGTTGCCTTTTAGTTTTGTTGGTTGTTTCCTTTGCTGTGCAGAAGCTTTTTATCTTCATAAGGTCCCAGTAATTCACTTTTGCTTTTAATTCCCTTGCCTTTGGGGATGTGTCCAGTAAGAGATTGCTACGGCTGAGGTCAGAGACGTCTTTTCCTGCTTTCTCCTCTAAGGTTTTGATGGTTTCCTGTCTCACATTCAGGTCCTTTATCCATTTTATTTTTGTGAATGGTGTGAGAAAGTGGTCTAGTTTCAACCTTCTGCATGTTGCTGTCCAGGTCTCCCAGCACCATTTGTTAAAGAGGCTGTCTTTTTTCCATTGGATGTTCTTTCCTGCTTTGTCAAAGATGAGTTGGCCATACGTTTGTGGGTCTAGTTCTGGGGTTTCTATTCTATTCCATTGGTCTATGTGTCTGTTTTGGTGCCAATACCATGCTGTCTTGATGATGACAGTTTTGTAGTAGAGGCTAAAGTCTGGGATTGTGATGCCTCCTGCTTTGGTCTTCTTCTTCAAAATTACTTTGGCTATTTGGGGCCTTTTGTGGTTCCATATGAATTTTAGGATTGCTTGTTCTAGTTTCGAGAAGAATGCTGGTGCAATTTTGATTGGGATTGCATTGAATGTGTAGATAGCTTTGGGTAGTATTGACATTTTGACAAATTTATTCTTCTAATCCATGAGCAGGGAATGTCTTTCCATTTCTTTAAATCTTCTTCAATTACCTTCATAAGCTTTCTATAGTTTTCAGCATACAGATCTTTTCCATCTTTGGTTAGATTTATTCCTAGGTATTTTATGCTTCTTGGTGCAATTGTGAATGGGATCATTTTAAGGTTTTGTAGTCTTAAGCATACATAACTTGTACTTTTTGTTTAAATTTATTCGTAAGTTTTATACTTTTTGATAATATTGTAAATGGAACTCTTAATTTAATTTTCAATTTGTTAATTACTAGCATATACTAACAGAATATATACTTGTATATTGATTGATTGTGTATCCTGTAACCTTTCTGAGGTCACTTATTAGATCTATTTTTTTAGTTGATTTCTTGGGATTTTCTGTATACAAGATTATGTCCTGTGCAAATAGAGATTGTTTTACTTATTCCTTCCCACTTGGATGCAATTTGTTTTTTTATCTAATTTCCCCCAGCATGAATATATATTATAGTATTGATTAGTAATGATGAAAGAAGACATCTTTGTATTCTTTCTGATGTTAAGGGAAAACATTCTATCTTTTACCTTTAAGTATGATGTTAGCTGTAGATTTTCTATTTTTCAGGGTAAGGAAGTTTTCTTTCATTTCTAATGAATGTTTTATCATGAAAGGTATTTGTTATGCCAAAAATTAGTTTTTAATGTTTCTCTGTTGAGATCATGTGGGTTTTGTTCTTTATTCTATTCATATGGTATTTTAGATTAATTTCTTTTGGAATGTTGAACCATCCTTACTTACTTGGGGTAGTTGTTATTTAGTTATGGTGTATAATTCTTTTTTAGGTGAATTCAGTCTAGTATTATTTTTTAAAGGTTTTACAACTATATTCATAATCTATACTGGTTTGTAGTTTTCTTTTGAGGCCTTTATCTGGTGTTGTATTCTGGGTAATAATAGCCTCATAAACTAAGTTTGGAAATACTTTGTCCTTTTCTGTTTTTCAGAGGAATTTGTGAATAATTGGCATTACTTCTTTTAAAGTTTGGTAGAATTCACCAATGAAGTCATATGAACCTAGACTTTTCTTTATAGAAATATTTAAAATCACTAATGCAGTTTTTATTTTAACTTGTTATACATTTGTTCATTTTATGTTTCTTCTTGAGTCCGTTTCAGCAGTTTGTCTTCCTAGAAATTTGTATTTTTCATTTAATTTATCTCATTTGTTGACATTCATTTGTTCATAGTGTGCATTTTTAATCTTTTTTTATTTCTGTGAGTAATTGATGTCCCTACTTTCATTTATGATTTTAGTAATTTGAGTCTTTTCTCTTTTATTCTTGGTTGGTTTAGTTAAACCTTTGTCAATTCGTTGATCTTTTCAAAAACCAAAATTTGATTTTGTTGATTTTCTCTATTGTTTTTATTATCAATTTCATTAATTTTCATCCTTCTTTTTCTACAAAGTTTAGTTTGTTTTTCCTTTTACTGTGTTCAAGTGAAAAATCAAGTTATTGAGATTTTTATTTTTAAATGTACACATTTATAGGTATAAATTTCTCCTTAACACAGGTTTAGCTACATTCTAGAAGTTTGGGCATGTTTTGCCTTCATTTTTATTAATCTCAAAGTACTTTCTAAATTCCCTTGTGATTTCTATTTTGACCAATTGATTGGTTAGGTATGTGTTGTTTAATCTCATAGTATTTGTGATTTCTCTAAATTTATTTTTGTTATTGATTTCTAATTCTATTCTATTTTGGTTTGAAAGTATACTTCGTATTATTTCAGTCCTTTAGAGTATATTGAGGCTTATTTTATTGAAGCTAATATGGTTTCTTCTGGAGCATGTCTGTGTGCACTTGGGAAGAATATTCAGTTGCGTGGAGTGTTTTATAAATGGTCATTAGGTCTAAATGGTTTATAATGTTCAAATATACCAGTTCCTTGTTGATCTTCCTTTAGTTTTATTCATTATTGAAAATTGAGCTTAAAACTTCCCACTGATATTATTGAGGTATCTATTTCTCTTTTCAATTCTGTTGGTTATTGGCTGATGCATTTTGGTGTTCCATTGGTGCTTGCATATTATATGCTTAAATTTTTATATATTTTTGATGAATTGACTTTTTTATTATGCTGAGATCTTTATCTCCTGTATGGTTTTCATTTGTCTTAAAGCCTGTTTTTCTTATGTTTCCTGTTTGCATGCAGCTTATTTTCCACTCTTTACTTTGAATATATTTGTATCTTTGAATCAAAGGTATTTCTCCTGTGGGTAGAATATGTGTTGATCTTTTCCCTTCTAGCCTGATGATTTGTCACTTTATATCAGATTGTTTAATCTATGCACATGAATCTATGAATATTATTAGCAGTGTACTTGAACTTATGTCAGCCATTTTTCTTTTTTGTCTAAAATCTCCTCTTTTTTGTTCCTGTTTGCTCTTTCTTATATTGATACTGTCTAGTGAAACACTTAGTTCATTTAATGATTTTTCACCACATATAAATTTTTTTTTTCTTATTGGCTGCTGTAGAGTTTACCATATACATCTTAAATTATCATTATCTACTTTAGAGAAAAATGAACGTTTCCTGTGAGTCTAGCTCTGCATCTTCTTCCATATCTATAAATTGCATCTATAAATGCTACAAACCAACACTATATTGTTATAGTAATTTATGTAATTTACTATCTTATGAAAAAACTGGATAAGAAAGCAGAAAAAGCATATGTCTGTATCATTTAAGTTAACCCTCCTGTGTGCCGTTTCTGGTTCTTTTAAATTTGTTACTTTAAATTGGAGTTTATGTCATTTGTATCATTTCCTTAATCTAACGGAGCCTTGCTTCCACTCTCTCCTTTGGGCTCTTATTAGATGTACTATATTTCTATGTGATAAAGGCTCAAAATTCAATTTATACTATTGCTTTAAAATAGGTGTAGATTAAATAGATACATATTTAAATCAGTTAAGAGAAAAATAAAAATAATTATGAATTATTACTGTCTTTTATAATTACAAAATAACTTTACCTAGATTCTTTATTTTTTTATATGGATTCTAATTACAGTCTGGGTCACTTGCTTTCAGGCTAAAGAACTTACTTTCTTGTAAGACATTTACTTGCAGCATATTCTCTGAGGTTTGTTTATTTGGGAATTATTCCTTTCACCTTCACATTGGAAAGAACTTGTGCTCGATATAAGATTTTTGGTTATTTTTTTTCACCACTTTGAAAATGTCTTCCCAGTTCTCTGGGATTCATTGCTTCTGATGAGAAGTTCGCTGTTTATCATACTGTGGTTCCTTTGTATGTGAGGTGATGTTTTTCTCTTGCCACTTTAAAGATTTTCTCTTTGTCTCTAGTTTTCAGTAATTAAAATTTTTTTTTTAAATTTTTTTTTCAACGTTTATTTATTTTTTTGGGGACAGAGAGAGACAGAGCATGAACGGGGGAGGGGAAGAGAGAGAGGGAGACACAGAATCGGAAACAGGCTCCAGGCTCTGAGCCATCAGCCCAGAGCCTGACGCGGGGCTCGAACTCACGGACCGCGAGATCGTGACCTGGCTGAAGTCGGACGCTTAACCGACTGCGCCACCCAGGCGCCCCCAAATTTTTTTTTTAATTTAGTTTTTGAGAGAGATAGAGTGCCAGTGGGGAAGGGGCAGAGGGAGAGGGAGACGCAGAATCTGAAGCAGGCTCCAGGCTCTGAGCTGTGGGCACAGAGCCTGACACGGGGCTCAAACTCACAGACGGTGAGATGATGACCTGAGCCTAAATCAGACACTTAACTGAGCCACCCAGACGGTGCCCCTGGTTTTCAGTAATTTTACTGTGATATGCCTCAGTGTGGTGTTTTTTGCTCTTATCCTACCTGGAGTTTGTGGAACTTCCTAGTGTCTAGATTTAGGATTTTTATCAAAGTTGGTAAGTTTATAGTCATTAATTCTTTGACAATTTTTTTGTTACTTTCTCTTCTCTCTTGGTACTCACTTTACACATATACTGCTGTACTTAATAATGTACCACATATTTCTAAGTCTCTATTCATGTTTTTTTATTTTTTCCTCTC
This sequence comes from Prionailurus viverrinus, assembly GCF_022837055.1. Lineage (NCBI taxonomy): Eukaryota > Metazoa > Chordata > Mammalia > Carnivora > Felidae > Prionailurus > Prionailurus viverrinus. The sequence goes on from NC_062561.1 coordinate 40,532,833, forward strand.
TCTTCTTTATATCGCATGATTTCTACAGATTTATCTTCAAGTTTAGTCAGACTTTATTCTGCATTCCAAAACTTTTGAGCCCCTTTCGTGAAATTTTGATTTCAGATATTATACTCTTCTATTCCAGAATTTTAATTTTCTTTTAAAATATTTTCTATCTGTTGATACTCTGTATTTTATGAAACAGCAATATTCTATCTTCCTTTACTTATTTAAGTGTGATTTTCCTTAGTTCTTCAAGTATAATTATAATAGCTTTCTTGTAGACTTTATCTACAATGTCTCCCACAACCCAGTTTTTGTTCACAGTTCCTCCTTCCACATTAATGGGTCACTTCCTCCTTCCTTCTTTTCTTTTCTTTTCTTTTCTTTTCTTTTCTTTTCTTTTCTTTTCTTTTCTGTTTTCTTTTCTCTCTTCTCTTTTGTTTTCTCTCTTCTTTCTTACTTTCACTTAGTTCGTAATTTTTTTGTTGAAAACTACACATTTGACAATTTATTGTAGCAAGTCCTACCCTCTCCCATTCTAGAGTTTGTATTTATATTTGTGTTTTTATGTAGTTGTCTATGGACTTAAGCTGGACTATTTTAGTAATGATTGTTTTAATGCAGAGTAAAGCCTCTGCTATCGTTCCAAAAGAGTGTGGTCTTGAATATAAACACAGTCCAGCCCTGGGATGATAATAGTTACTACAGGAATTTCTTAGATTGTCTCTTTTCTTGATTTTTCTGTTAACCTATTTGCCTCTTTGGTATCCCACCAAGTAATTAGGCCCCACTAATCGCCAGTTCCTTGCTCCATCGTTTGAGATAATTTTCTGCATCATCTTTGCCTTCACAGTCTCATCTCATTATTTTACTTTGAAACAATAGTGTTGAGGCCAGTTTTTGAGGTTTATTCTGGACACAAGGGTGATCTTTTTAACCTGGTTCTTTCTGGTAACCTTGTGGTCTACAGTTTGTCTTGTTCTTATGAAGTTCCTAGAGTCCCTTCAGTTGCTTGCCACCAAAATATCCATTGTTTCTAGAATACCCTTGAAATGCCCTCCTTTATTTGTTCCAAATAAAGCCTGTTTTCTCAGAGAGAGCTCTGCAGCTATCTTATAGACTGCCTTACCTCTTGGAAGAAATCTCTAGAGCTTGAAATACTGGCCCAGTCAGTTATTCCAGAGTGACACATTTGCTTCATGAACAAAGAACTTATTTGGGACCTCAGTAACTGTTCTTAGCTTTCCTCTTTTGGCATGGAACATCTACTCTATGAGGCTGGATGAGAGCTACTTGGGCCCATATTATTCTCAGCCTTTCATGCCTAGGTTGAGATTCCACCCTCGGCGGGGTGGTTGAGTTGAAGGAAGTCCTTTGTTTCTTGGATACATTCACCTGGAATTTAGCCTCTTGTTACATGCTGCTGAGATGAATAAGAAATGCTGGTGATTTGACCCTCCTATAGTGATACTATAGTCCTTGGCTGGGAGCTGGGGAAGAAAGATTCCTATCTTCTTGTCCCATCCATCCAGAGTAGATGTGTCATTATGCTGAGCTGGAGTGAGAAAGGATTTGTTCATTCCTCAAATACCACATATTCTTGTTCTTATCAAATTTAGTAAATTTTCTTAAATAAGTGTTTTTTCATATGTTGTATGCACTTAGGACACTTTTCAAAAACTTAATTACTTATTTATTTATCTATTTTTCCTTGCTGTGGTTGTTCACTGAGGAAAGGATCGACAGAACAACTCATACCACCATTCTGGAATTAATCCCCCTCTTGTGTTACACTTTACAGATGATTGGACTATTTGTAATTTTAGCTATTTAAACCACAATTTGGAAGACAACAGACTAAATTGACAAGTATCCTTTTAATGGCTTTGCAGTCTGGAAATAAATTTCTGCTCTTGACCAAGGCAGTGGGACATTCATGAAAGTTCTCACAATACTTTGGACCTGATGATAACCACCTATAATCCCATTACTGATCATGTTCAGATTACCATCACTGCTGCCTGGTTCTATCATCCTGCAAGATCTTGCAGTATATCTGCCATCAAAAACTGAACACAAGTAAAGAACTCTGTTGAATATAAAAGCTACTGCTGCATGTGAGGCTTTTATTTCTTTCCCCAAATTGACTTCATGGTGGGGAAAGCCACGTTGTACTGGACTTTGCCCCCACCTGCTCCTGGCAAATTGACTTCTTTGACACCAGTGTGAGGCCATCAGTGTGTTTCAACACTGTTGACACATTTTAGATACAGAGTTTTACCATTCTAGTCCCCTCTGTTGACTCCAGTCACATAACTGTGTTCCTTGAAACAAATGTTATATTTTCAACTTCCCAGAACAGTTTCAGTTTGATAATGGTATACCTCAGTCACTCAATGATAGACTTATAGTCAACATATTTGCTGTGCCTCCACAACCCCTACCATCATCATTCAGTCTCTAATTTTTGACCATTGATACTGCCTTCTCAGATGTCAATTATAAGAGATTTTTGATGCTGTCTTTCTTATTTACTCTTGGTCTAAAATATTATTAAGCTAGTTTGGCTTCCATATATGTCTACACATCTACATGCATACACCAAAGTAGCTTAATAAGTGATCATCTTCTCTTAGCCACTCCCTAAGGAAAAACAAGTAAAATAATTCTACAGAATTATTTTTAAATATTAAGGATTACACCTTTACCATTTATGGTTTTGGTGCTGTTTTCACCTCTTGAGAGCACACTTAGAGCATCCTGATTGTTGCTATTCCAAAATAAGAGCTCAACAAAAAGGCATCCTAGAGGAATCAGTTTTAATTTTGATTCTTTCAGATATCTGGATTCTCTTGTTTAATTGATATGATCTCAGTTATAAAAAATAATGATTAAGTCTTTAGTTGAGTACTCCAGGATCAACATTAAACTAGGTAAAATGGAAAAAAATTGGGTAGATAATGGGTTTCTGTAAGTTTTAGAAAAATCATACCTGTTGCTTTTACATCCAGCACTTCCATATGACAGATGTGTGTGAATATGTGATCATTGGGAAAAATTAAATTATAGTTACAGGGATAGAACATACCATTTTTGTTGTGAACGAAGGAGAACAATAACTTAGGCACGTGTAGAAGAAACTTCCAGACATTGAGAGATATGGAAGAAAGAAGGATATTTATGGCCTTTGTTTTTAAGATCTGTTCCTTAAGATTTTCTCTCAGAAAGGCCCTGATAAGGCACTCCAAAACTGTTACAAGCACCTTACTTTTATCTGACTTTTGGGTCTGCCATCTCTTTGCCAGATGGCTCTCATCATAATTTAATCACCATTTCTCACAACATTACCAAGAAGTTACTTGGAAACATCAGGGGGAGGGATCAAATATTGCCTCTCCCATACAAAACACCGGTCAGCTCCTGTGAATGTCTTCTGAACAGCCATTTCCTTACCAGTTTCTCAATCATTCCATGCAACAGATGAATACCAACTTGATGGAGTAGACAAACAGCACAACCTTGGCTAACTCTCTTTAAGAAAGTCCCTTCAAATATATGAGTAGGTTCAGTTATTCACACTGAACTAGGTATCACAAGTCCTTCCAGCTGCCTGGTAGAGTACATTGGAATAACTAACTCATATAGGGCTCCCACTTAAGAGGCCTCATTAATTGTAATCAGTGTATTCTTTCTAAGGTCATTATGTCTAGGACTGCACTTTTTATGTGGAAACAGAACTTGTGCTTAACTCTTTCCTGAAAGCAGTGTCTTTAATAAAGAAGTGGTTATGAGAGACCTTCAACTATTTAAGGACAAGCAATAGATCTTGGAGAGAACTATAGATTCTCTTCCAATGTGAGACTTCTATTGGTTTTTTGGGGGGAACTTTCCAGTGAAATAAGTGGCTGATTCTTGGTATGTACCATTTGGGAAGATATCTCTATGATGGGAGTCATCTAATCAGGAAGGTAGTAAAAAAATTATTGTTGATTTTAGCTGAATTTATCAGTATTATCACCTCAGCTCCAAAAGTGATTCTACTCAGCCTCAACTCTCTGGCCAGGGTTGCTATGAAGTATAGAATTTTCTTCATTTTCCTTTTCAAAGACCAATCTGAAGTCTTGCAGTTGTTAGTTTATTCTGTTGTCCCTGAATTAATGAATTGGGCCAAGTAGAAATTCCAGTAAAAAATGTAAGAAGAAAGCTACTAAGATACTAGGATTCCTAAAGGAGATCCTATTGTTTATGGGATTTCTTTTCTTTTTTTTTTTTTCCCCCAAGATGGTTGGGTTGGTCTGGAACTTGGATGAGGGGTAGGGTGGGAAGAATTCCTGAAGTCAGTATTGCTTGTTCATTCAGGTTGTTCTCATCTTCCTGCATTAAATCCTATTGAAAGTCACCTTAATGAACTGCTGTATGAGACAGACTCCATGGGTATGATTGCAGTCTTCTTCAATCAGATTAATCAGAGTAGATGGTGGAGTGGTATACTCATTAAAAATTTTCCACAAGTTAAGAAATTATAGAATCAAGATGGGAAATTCTTTGGATCTCTCATAGTTTTGCCTATCTTTCAAGCAAGTGACTGGATGTCCTTTCTATAGGATAATTTGTTCATGAATATATTTATAACATACAGTTTTAAATCCTTTATTTTATTTTATTTATTTTGAGAGACAGAAAAGATGCACAAGGGGCTGGGGAGTGGCAGCAGGAGAGGGAAAGAGAATCTTAGGCAGCCTCCATGCACCAGCATGGAGCCGGATGAGGGGCTAGATCCCAGAACTGGACCATGAGGTCATGACCTGAATCGAAATCAAAAGTCAGACACTTAATGGACTGAGCTACCCAGGTGCCCCCAGAGCACATGGTTTTAGAAGGTAAGTAAGCATTAGTGCCAAGTCCAGACATCCTGATTATTGAGTATTATTAAAATAATATATTTCTCCAGGAGGAAAGGGTAGTTTGTTGTCCAATAAAGGAGATTCAGAATTCTTCTCTTATAAGGAACCTGCATGTACAGTTCATCTGGCCCATATTATGTTACCCCATGGAAGTTGGGGCTAATAGAAACCAACATACCTGCTGATGCTCATTAAGCTCAATGGGTTGTGAGTAATAAAATCCTTTGTCTCTGGTTTATGAGTCTTGTGTCTTATACACAGCACCAAAGAGATTCTGATAGGCAACATTTTTAGGACATAAGTAGGATAAAATCTCAAACCTTACAATTTTTTTGGCATTGATGTAAAATATTTTAGCTAAATAATTTATATTGTCAAGAGTAGGTGCAGGCAGAATTTAGAACATTTCATAAAAGGAAACATTTTAATGAAAATTGTAATAGAGTGAAGTTCATATTTTTATGTAAATCCAGTTTTATTTATATTAAAAACAAAAGGCAATTAATATGGGTACTGGAACAAAAATAGACACATAGACCAATGGAACAGAATAGTCCACAAATAAACCCATTATGGTGAATTAATCTATGACAAAAGAGGGAAGAATATATACTGGGAAAAAGTATTTTCAACAAATTGTGTTGGGAAGAGTGGATAGCTACATGCAGAAGAATGAAACTGGACCACTTTCTTACACCATACAAAAAATAAATTCGAAATTGATTAAAGACCTAAATGTGAGATTTGAAACCATAAAATTCCTAGAAGAAATTTAGGTAGAAATTTCTTCGATATCAGCCATGAAAACATTTTTCTAACTATGTCTTCTCTGGGAAGGGAAACAAAAGCAATATTGGGATCATGCCAAAATAAAAGCTTTTACTCAGTAAAGGAAATTATCAACCAAACAAAAAGACAACCTACTGAATGGGATGGATATCCAAAATATATAAACACAAACAAAAAAAACTTACACAACTCAACACCAAGAAACCACAAATAATCAAATTAAAAATGGGCAGAGGACCTGAATAGACATTTTTTTTCAAAGAAGACATACAGATGACCAACAGACACATGAAAAGAGGCTTAAAATCACTAATCATCAGTGAAATTCAAATTAAAACTGCAATGAGATATAACCTCATACCTGCCAGAATGGCTGAAATAAAAACCATAAGAAATAACAACTGATGACAAGGATGTGGAGAAAAAGGAACCTTGTGCACTGTTGGTAGGAATGTATGTCTGTGTAGCTACTTGGAAAATAGTATGGAGGTTCCTCAAAAAATTAAAAATAGAATTACTATATATTCTAGTAATTGTACTACTGGGTATTTACACAAAGAAAATGAAAACACTAATTTGAAAGGTTATATGTACCCCTGTGTTTATTGCAGCATTGTTTACAATAGCCAAGTTACGGACTTAACCCATGTCCATCGATAGATGAAAGTATAAGATGTGGTATATACTGGAATATTACTCAGCCATAAAAAGGAATGAAATCTTTTTTTTTTCAACCACATGGATGGACCTAGAGGGTATAATGCTAAGTGAAATAAGTCAGAGTAGGACAAAAACAATGTATAGAATGTAATGTACAGAACTGTTGACTCATTATATTGTACACATTTAGCCACTATAACACTGTATGTTAATTACTCTTGGATTAAAAAAATGCAACACATTTATTTAGTTAAACATGATTAAACTCCTTTAAATTATTTACAGAATATAAAAAGTTTGCCTCAGAATTTTTTGGTGATATATAGGGCATTATAAATGTTCAGAATAACAGGAAAGAAGTACAGACTTCATGATTTGAGTGCTCCTTCTTGAATGCTTTAGTCAGAATATATGTACATATTCATTTGAACTATTTCTGTCTCTTACGCACTGTGTAAGCTTTTCCAGTTTATAGTTCTTGTAACATCTTTTATATTATTTTATTTAATATGGTTTTAGGTAATAAAACTTGGGCATCAGGATATAAAATGAAAAAAAATCTAAGTTGCATATTTGGTGACATTAAATTCTTCTTTGTTTTAGAAAATAAATGTTAAAATCTGATTTTTATTTACTTAAATTTTTTTTTAATGAGAGAGAGAGAGAGACCAAGACAGAGCACAGGCAGAGTGGCAGCAGAGAGAGAGGGAGACACAGAATCTGAAGCAAGCTCCAGGCTCCAAGCTGTCAGCACAGAATCTGACGCAGGGCTCGAACTCACAAACCATGAGATCATGACCTTAGCTGAAGTTGGAAGCATAACCGACTGAGCCATCTAGGTACCCCTAAAATATGATTTTCATAGCTGCAATATACGTATTTTCTCTTTGCATTCTTAGAGGTCATTTTGCTAAAGACTGCCCAAATAGTTGTCTCATCAAGCATGAAAGCAAATGCCTGCAAAGAATTAAAATATTCTTTTCAATTCCCAAAGGCAGTATTTTAAGCAAGTAGTCAATAGTTATAATGTTATAAAGCTGGTGGAAATGAATCTTCAAATAAGTGGTTAACTCTGTACAAGTTTAAGAGCTGAGCAAACACATTCTTGTCTTTTGGGATTAGTTGAATATTGGGTTAAAATAATTATTATACTCTATAATTATACTCTAAATTATACTCTATATTAAACTATAATTTTTATACTCTATTATACTCTATTATATGCTAAATCTACTTTTTCTTTAATCTTTAGTCCAAATTCATTTTTTTAAATATGAAATTTAATCTCAAATTGGTTTCCATACAACACCCAGTGCTCATCCCAACAGGTGCCCTCCTCAATGCCCATCACACACTTTCCCCTCCCTCCAACCCCCCCCCCCCAATCAACCCTCAGTTTAGTCTGTTTTTTAAGAGTCTCTTATGGTTTGCCTCCCTCCCTCTCTTAACTTTTTTTTCTTCCCCTCCCCCATGGTCTTCTGTTAAGTTTCTCAGGATCCACACAAGAGTGAAAACATACAGTATCTTTCTCTGTATGACTTATTTCACTTAGCAGAACACTCTCCCAGTTCCAGTTCTAAAAGGCCATATTTCATACTTTCTCATTGCCACATACTATTCCATTGTGTATATAAACCACAATTTCTTTATCCATTCATCAGGTGATGGACATTTAGGCTTTTTCCATAATTTGGCTATTGTTGAGAGTGCTGCTATAAACATTGGGGTACAAGTGCCCCTATGCATCAGCACTCCTGTATCCCTTGGGTAAATTCCTAGCAGTGCTATTGCTGGGTCATAGGATAGATCTATTTTTAATTAAAAAAAATTTTTTTTTCAACGTTTATTTATTTTTGGGACAGAGAGAGACAGAGCATGAACGGGGGAGGGGCAGAGAGAGAGGGACACACAGAATCGGAAACAGGCTCCAGGTTCTGAGCCATCAGCCCAGAGCCCGACGTGGGGTTCGAACTCACGGACCGCGAGATCGTGACCTGGCTGAAGTCGGACGCTTAACCGACTGCACCACCCAGGCGCCCCTATCTATTTTTAATTTTTTGAGGAACTCCACACTGTTTTCCAGAGTGGCTGTACCAGTTTGCATTCCCACCAAGAGTGCAGGACGGTTCCTGTTTCTCCACATCCTCTCCAGCATCTATAGTCTCCTGATTTGTTCATTTTAGCCACTCTGACTGGCATGAGATGATATCTGAGTGTGGTTTTGATGTGTATTTCCCTGATGAGGAGCGACGTTGAGCATCTTTTTGTGTGCCTGTTGGCCATCTGGATGTCTTCTTTAGAGAAGTGTCTATTTGTGTTTTCTGCCCATTTCTTCCCTGGATTATTTGTTTTCCAGAAGTGGAGTTGGGTGAGTTCTTTATAGATTTTGGATACTAGCCCTTTGTCTGATATGTCATTTGCAAATATCTTTTCCCATTCCATCGGTTGCCTTTTAGTTTTGTTGATTGTTTCCTTTGCTGTGCAGAAGCTTTTTATCTGGATGAGGTCCAGTAGTTCATTTTTGCGTTTAATTCCCTTGCCTTTGGAGATGTGTCAAGTAAGAAATTGATGCACCTGAGGTCAGAGAGGTCTTTTCCTGCCTTCTCCTCTAGGGTTTTGATGGTCTCCTGTCTCACATTCAGGTCTTTTATCCATTTGGAGTTTATGTTTGTGAATGCTGTAAGAAAGTGGTCCAGTTTCATTCTTCTGCATGTTGCTGTCCAGTTCTCCCAGCACCATGTGTTAAAGAGACTGTCTTTTTTCCATTGGATATTCTTTCCTGCTTTGTCAAAGATGAGTTGGCCATACTTTTGTGGGTCTAATTCTGGGGTTTCTATTCTATTCCATTGGTCTATGTGTCTGTTTTGGTGCCAATACCATGCTGTCTTGATGATTACAGCTTTGTAATAGAGGCTGAAGTCTGGGATTGTGATGCCTCCCTCTTTGGTCTTCTTCTTCAAAATTACTTTGGCTATTCGGGGTCTTTTGTGGTTCCATACAAATTTTTTAATCAAATTTGCAATACTTATGTGGAGTTAATATCTAATTACTGCATTATAAAGTGTAATAAACCATGTCATAATATCCATTTGAGTATTTTACCAGAACTCACTAGAGAGGTTATCTGAGACTTATTAACTAGTGTGTAAGTGAAAAACTGACCTTTATGTGAAAGGTTCTAATACATATATTTGATTATTCACAGTGATTTTGCAATATAGACAAGTCAGTGAAGCCTAGTGCTGGAAAATACTATAATTAAATTTTATTACAGATTTTTGAAAAAAATAGCTTATTTTGTAAATAATTCAGAAGAGTTTTCTGTAATATTTATTTTTTTTTATTAAAAAATTTTTTTAACATTTATTTATCACTGAGAGGCAGAGCATGAGAGGGGCAGAGAGAGGGGGAGACACAGAATCTGAAGCAGGCTCCAGGATCCAGCTGTCAGCACAGAGCCTTTCGTGGGGCTTGTTCTCACCAACAGAGAGATCATGACCTGAGCCAAAGTCAGACGCTTAACTGACTGAGCCACCCAGGTGCCCCTGTAATATTTTAAAATAATGTTTAAGATTCATTCTTTCAATATTTTATTCATTAATTATCTTACTCAAGATAAATGTATTTTGAAGTTGAAGAAATTAATCAAAGAAAGATTAAGTATCTTAAGCAAGTCTAAACATTAAGAACTGATAGGGTAGTAGACCAATGATTTCAGCCTAATTAATGACACTCCAGACTCTCATCTTAAAACTATGTTTTAAACTTCTTTCAGAATTACATACAAAGGGAGAAGTTAGTAACTGGAAATAAATAAGCCAAATCACTATGTCAGTAGAAAGCTCTGTTTAGTAGTGATATAATTTTTGCTTATGACATTGAAAAAGTATCTTTTGAATTGCTTTTAAAAGATTTCTTATTGAAGTTAAAATAAAAAGCTATAGAGGACAAAAGAAAGAAGCCCCTATTACTAATTGATATAATTTAGAGAATTTTTAACCAAGTTGCTAAGGGAATGAACTCAAGTTCAACTTAAAATATTTAGATAGAAAACAGTAATTTAAAATTTTTTTAATGTTAATTTTTTTTTTTTTTGAGAGAGAGAGAGAGAGAGAGAGAGAAAGTGGGGGAGGTGCAGAGAGAGGCAGACACAGAATCAGAAGCAGGCTCCAGGCTCCGAGCAGTCAGCACAGAGCCCGACGCGGGGCTCGAACTCACGGACCGTGAGATCATGACCTGAGCCGAAGTCGGACGCTCAACCGACTGAGCCACCCAGGCGCTCCAGAAAACAGTAATTTTAAATATAAGTAAACTATTACAGGCATGAACAGCCTATGTGTAAAGCCTGATGTCACATATATACTTAAAGATAATTTTTTGATCTTTGTGAGACTTAAAAATAATTTATTTCATCCATAATTGGCATTTTACCCTCAGTCTGTCTGCATTCAAGAACATAGTTTCTGAAGCTAATATTCTTTTTTTTTTTTTAAGTAATGAAAATTTATTAAGCATTCCTGGGATGGTGGGAGGAACTCCCACCAAACCTGGAGGGAGGAACCAACACTGTAGGAAGGCTCTCAGAAATCACACTGTCCCAATAACTCTGGCCAACACAGGGAGAAGCAAAATCATTCCCCAGAAAATTGGGTCAGGCTTTGTTCATCCAAGAAGGGCCTGAGGTCAAATGTATAAGGGACAATCACATGATACTGGAGGGTGGGTGGGGGGATGGGTGGCGTGCTGGACCCCAAGCTGGATCTTTAAAAACCAGGGGAGAAACTGATTCACTTCTTCTCTGGGGGTGGAGTTCCTGATCACCAGGCTCATTTCTTACCCTTGATGAAGCTGTCACTGCCCCGGGTAAAACTTTCATCCTAATATTCTAATATTAGAATATTCATAGCTAATATTCTAACAGAAACTCTAAGTCATTGAAATTGGTCTTAAACTAAGTTTAGTCCTTCCATCTTAAGAACTGATTTTACTAGGTTTTCTGTATAATTCTATATTTGTTAATGAAAGCTGTAGTAATACAGCCATAGATTATGTTGTTTACTTACTGCTTCACTATTTTTGGTAATTCAACATATTTCACCGAGAATTATTTGTGCTATTTGAATAAAATAGGTTAATTTTGGGGGGACCTGACTTCAGCTCAGGTCATGATCTTAATGGTTCTTGGGTTCACGCTCTGCATTGGGCTCTGTGCTGACAGCTTGGAGCCTGGAGCCTGCTTTGGATTCTCTGTCTCCCTCTCTCTTTGCCCCTCCCCAACTTGTGCTCTGTCTCTATCTCAAAAATAAACATTAAAAAACAGAAAAATTATCAAGTTATGAGATTATTGTTGATGTAGCATGATTAACTGAACAATAGGCTTTATTTGGATTCCACCACTGAGGTTTAGTTTATGGTCCAGTATCCAATCCGGAATTGGTTTATTTCTCATCTTTCTGTGATAAGCAGAATACTACTTCTATACTCTACCAAGATGTTCATGTCCTAATCCCTATACCTGTGATTATGTTACTTTATGTGATAAAAGGGATTTTGCAATGATTAAAGCTATGATTGAAGGTATAGGCCTTGAGATGGGAAGATTACTATTGATTTTCAAGGTGGGCACATTCTTTCCATATGAATCCCCTAAAGCAGAGAACCTTTTGTGACTGTGGTCAGAAAGAAATATGAAAATAGAAGGAAGGTCAGAGAAATGTGATGTTGCTGGCTTTGACTGTGGAGATAATGGGCCAACAGCCAAGGAATGCAGGCAGCCTCTAAAAGCTATGGTCATGGACCTCCAGAAAGAGATTCAGTCTTACTGATACTTTATTTTAGCCCAGTGAGTATGACATTGAACTTTTGATTTTCAGAACAGTAAAATAATAAACTTGTGTTGTTTCAAGCTACTAAATTTGTGGTAATTTGTTATAGTAGTAATAGAAATCTAATTAGAATTCTCCAATATATTACAGCAACTTCAGTATCATATTTCATGACTGACATTTTTTTAGAGAGAAGTTCAGTTATTTATAGAAGGTTTCTCAATTTTGATTTGTCTGAAGTTTTTTTATTTTTTCCTTTCTCAAAACGAGATTGTGAAAGTACCACAGAAGTGATATATTCCTTTCGCTGAATAAATCAGGGATTACATGGTGTCATATTATCAATACGTGATATTAACCTTCAGCACTTGGTTAAACTAGTGCCGGCTAGGATTCTACACTATAAATTTACTTGTTTTCTCTCTATAACATAGTTTATAATTCTTTGAAACTAGGTGTATATAATATATACTGCTTTAGCTTAAATATTTGTCTACTAATTTCTGCATCCATTGATATTCTAGCCTGTGAAAATTACTTCTTTGGTATTCTGCTGGTGATTTTCTAGTGATCATTCTTTCTACATTTTTAATGGGGAATTTCTATAAGGAAGAGTTACTCCTTTTCTTTTTTTTCCTTCCTCCCTTCATCCTTTCCCTCCCTCCCTCCCTCCATCCATCTATTATTAATATGGACTCATGGAGGTTTGTTTTATTTTTTGGGTTATAATCTAATGCTGTCATTATTTATTTTGTACTCACAGTATTTCAGTGTTGGCAATGGGGAGATCTTTTATGTTGGTTTCCTACATTCTTTTGACATTCCCCTGTTTTTTGGTCTTTCTGCTCTAACATTGGAATCAATGAATTTTACAAAGAATTTCTAACTCCTCCTGGTGAAAAATACAGATTTGGGCAGTAGGTGTACTTGTTGGTACTGGGGTGTAATTGCTGGATTTTGAACCTAGAAGGAAAAATATTCTTCAGTGATTTTTACTGTTATTCATCCCAGAATGTGTTTTGGGTTAAAGAAACAATTTACACAGTAGAAAATTAATAAAATGAAATTGAATTTTATTCAGTCTTTAGTCATTTATTTTTATATTTTCATTACTCTGATATTTAAATCAGAAACCACAATTTTTACTGTACTTATTATCATTGTGCAAAATGAGCACAATGCCATAAAAGTGAGCACTCAAGAAAATAATTATTATTGCAGATTATTATTGATGATTATATTTTGAAGCAAGGTTAAATTAAGCGTGAGAATCCTAATGTAAGAGAAGGGTAGAATAGAATAAAGTTGAAAATCAAAAACATTTCCAAGCAACTGTGGTATATTCTTATTCTTGAGGAACTTAAATCCTGGGCAGTCTAGTTTTACTGTCCTTCTTCTGAAGGACAGCCATGAATATCCTTGAATGTGTTTTTAGTATTGTTTTGTACTAGGGTCCTTGGTAATTTTACTCATTGTATCAAAGGTGTTCATGATGATGGCTTAGGATTTGAAATCCTAAAATATGTATTAGCTTGGGGGAAAAGATTTGAGTATTACAGGCACAGCACAATCATAAAATTTATTATCTATACTTAATTTAAAAACGATTTGAAATCAACAATATAAGAGTTAATTTTATAGGGTATACTCTTATACATCTAACTTGAGACATGTTTGAAAAGGATTGTAATTTTAATTTTGGGAATCTAAAATTTAAGAAGAAAAAAAGCCCCCAAATTGCTGTTTTTCTTTTACGAGTTACACAGTGTAGATAGTCTAATAATGTATTAAAAAGACTTTTAAAATCCAAATACTTACCTTTTTTTTTTTTTTTAGCCCATACTACATTTTAGAGAACCATCAACTCTTAATTTCTTCTAGGGGACAAAAAAACAACACTTTATCTTATTTTTTTAGTTATTTCTAGAATTGAGAGCTGAATTGTCTACACATGAAGTAATTTATTTCAGATAGCTATGATGTAAATATCACTTAAATACTATAACTTTAAACATTTTTTGCTAAAGTTACTTCAGTAAATATGTTTTACTTCTGTATATTTTTATCTGTAGTACAGTTAACTTGGTATTGCTTTAAATTAATTGCTTAAATCTGATGTGGAATTAGAATGCACCAGCTAGATAAACAAACAAAGAAGTTTTGTCTCCCTGGAAAGATCTGAGATATCTGAGTGGGGACCTAAGGAGGTTTTCTATGAATAAAGTACAGCTCAGAGAAATATTTTCCCATGCATTGTATTTGCCCCAAAGTGAACTACTTTCATGTTTCAATGGGTGATCCTAATTGTAATGTACTTTTGGTTGGATGAATATGCCCTGTTTATCCCATACACATTTCATTAGTTTATTAAAGACTTGGTAGTCATAATTGAAAAAGGCTTAATTTTATTATATGAAACAGTTTTAATGCTTTCAGCATCTCAAAAATCAGTTACTGCATCTCTCTGCAACTCTGTACCGCAGGTGACTACAGCCTACCATACACAGTGGAACAGTATTGAGAGTGAAAAGGGATAAATGACTCTGACAAGTGAGCACACAAGTAAACTTATGTACTGTCCAAGCCCACCAAGTCAGATGATCATGCTACATATGCTCCTTTCATAATTAAAAATTTTTAATGTTTATTTATTTTTGAGAGACAGAATGAGAGTGGGAGAGGGGCAGAGAGAGAGGGAGACACAGAATCTGAAGCAAGCTCCAGGCTCCGAGCTGTGAGCACAGAGCCCAATGTGGAGCTCAAACTTATGAGCCCTGAGATCATGTCTGAGTCGAAGTTGGATGCTCAACTGACTGAGCCACCCAGGCGCCCCATAACCATCTTTAATATTTTTCAGATTAATGTTCCAGTGAAGACATACAGTGATTTATATAAGGGATCGATTTATTTGCATTTAACATCAAGACTTTTTTATAAGAGGGAAGCTCTACCAGAGTTCCTCTAAGTGTTAATTGATTTTTTTCTATCAATTACCAGGAATTATGTTGCCCACAAGGCACCTGTGTATTTCTCATTTAATTGTCAAACACATATATGAAGTGTTATGGTATTTTTTTTCAGATGAGAAACATGAGACTCAGAGAATTTGTCTAATTTCTAACGCTTCTGATAGAGCAGAATTTCAGATTGGCAGCCAGGTCCCATATTACTTCAAGTATTTATTCACAAATACCGTAGAAAAATGAGTATATTTAATTTATATTTCAAGTTTATTCTAAATATGTTTTTTTTCTCCCATTTGAAGCCCATTTAATACTTTGTTAATGCCATGCACAACTTCATCGATAATTAATTTTTCAAAGAAAAAGAATATGTTAGCTAAGAGATTACGTCTGATTCCTAGGATCAGAAGTTGGCTCTGCTACCCAAAAGTTTATGGTCTTGGGAAAGTTACAACCTCTCTGTCCTGAGTTTCCTCATTCTGTGAACCCATCAAACAGGATCTATAGTTGTTTTGAAAAATAAATTAGTTAATGTAGATAAAGTGTTAGTATACATTATATTAGTTAACATAGGTAAAGTATTAATCATTACTATATTTCAATTGTTTAATGTTTATAAAAATATAAATTTATATGTGTTATATATGTTTATGAGTACTTCATATATGTTTATAAATAATATGCTCATAAGTATATCCCTTTTTATATGTTTATATGTATGTAACTATGTTTATAAACAAATGTGAATTTAAATAGGAATCATTTATATCTATACTTACACTTATATATAATATTTATATTTTTCCACATTTATAAAGTATAATACTTCATAATAAATCAGTAAATATATAGCAAATGCTAATCATTATTACTGTTTAGTTATTTTGCTCTTTAATTACTAGGAGAAATTCTATACGATCAACAAACTTAGAAGTTTCACTGTAGTATCATTTCTACATTACTGATAAAATGTTAATAACAGATCTTTCAGAGAATGGGACAAAGAGGAAATACTGTACTTGACTTAGATGTTGTGATAATTTACATATATGCTTTGTTAAATCTTTACATCCTTAATTAATTTCTTACTCCTTATAATATGACTTCATTAATGTCAGTGACCATATTTTTAAAATGCACAGTATAGAACATTGCCTTTTGGAAAATTTTAATAAATTAAAATATCCATTGGTTATACTTTTTCTATATGCTTATCACCTCCAAACAAAACCTTGTAATTGTCATCACCAAGCTATTTTTATTGACTGTTCGCAATATACCCTTCATAAAACTTTTCAAAGTTGGCATAGAATACAGGTAAAACAGAAATAAAATAAAGCTGGGTATGTAGGGTATTAAAGCACTTCCCCGAGCTTACAGAATTACTAAAGGTATAGCTCTGATATAAACCCGTATAAGCCACTGTCTTCCCACTGTGCTAATGTTATTCACAAAGAAAAGTTCACTTCAATAGATACAAAATAGGATCTCTAATGAACTATAAATGGCATACGAGAAGCAAATTGCATAATGCAAGAGTTGGTAATTTGGCCACAAAGTATATAAACTGGGTTCTCAATTCTCATATTTTTATGAAAGAGTACATGTGAGTCAAATTTGCTTCTCTCATTAAAGCACGGGGCTTTATAAAGAGAACGTGTGTGTGAGAGAACAAAAGTTAGATGAAAAAATTACTGAGAATTTACTAAAACATTTTAAAATCATGTGTCTTAATCTGTGAGATGAATCTTGGTCACAATTTGGATACTACTTTTTATTTTACAGTTTTACAGTTGAAGTAAAGAAAACCATGACATATATAATAAATAGGTTGCCCAGGGTCACATGACAAATTTTACCAAATTCTAGGTGAGAACTCGACTTTCCTTGACATTATTTTTATTTTTTAATTTTTATTAGAGAGTGGGAGAGAGGGGAAGAGGGAGAGAGAGAAAGAATCTTAAGGAATCTCTACAGTCAGCTCAGAACCCAACACGGGGCTTGATCACAAGACTCTGGGATCATGAACTGAGCCAAAATCAAGAGTTCAACACTCAACCGAGTGAGCCATCCAGATGTCTCCCCCTTATTAATTTTTACCCTTGACATTAAAGAGTAGTTCCTTTTCTTATTCCTAGTATATCTCTTATAAATTCTTATTGTAACTTAGAGATATATTTTACATGCATAACAGTATATGCAGAAATTCAAATACTTATAAAATATACCTGACAACCATGCTTTTTATTTGACCTAAATATACTCTTGTGTCAGCACCAATAAGTCATAATCAGTATGTAATGATTTTACTCATCTTCTTAGAGCCAATAAATGTTTTTATTTATGTAGGAGTTTTGTATGTCACATGTTTATTGAATAAGTGATTTGTTTAAAAGCAGAAGTTCATGGAAGATTAATATATTTTTTCTTAGCTTCAAAGTGAAACTCCTGTAAACAATTGCATAAACTGAATAAATGCTATTTTTTTTATCTTATTTTATTTTTTATTTTTTAAATTTACATCCAAATTAGTTAGTATATAGTGCAACAATGATTTCTGGAGTAGATTCCTTAGTGCCCCTTACCCATTTAGTCCATCCCCCCTCCCACAACCGCTCCAGTAACCCTCAGTTTGTTCTCCATATTTATGAGTCTCTTCTGTTTTGTCCCCCTCCCTGTTTTCATATTATTTTTGTTTCCCTTCTCTTATGTTCATCTATTTTGTCTCTCAAAGTTGTCATATGAGTGAATTCATATTATTTTTGTCTTTCTCTGACTACTTTCACTTAGCATAATCCCCTCCAGTTCCATCCTTGTAGTTGCAAATGGCAAGATTTCATTCTTTTTGATTGCTGAGTAATACTCCATTGTATATATATGTGTGTGTGTGTGTGTGTGTGTGTGTGTGTGTGTGTGTGTGTGTGTGTATACACCACATCTTCTTTACCCATTCATCCATTGAGGGACATTTGGGCTCTTTCCATACTTAGACTGTTGTTGGTAGTGCTGCTATAAACATGGGGGTGCATGTGTCCCTTTGAAACAGCACACCTGTATCCTGTGGATAAATGCCTAGTAGTGCAATTGCTGGGTTGTAGGGTATTCTATTTTTAGTTTTCTGAGGAACCTCTATACTGTTTTCCAGACTGGCTGTACCAACTTGCATTCCCACCAACAATCCAAAAGAGATCCTCTTTCTCCGCATCCTCACAACATCTGTTGTTGCCTAAGTTGTTACTGTTAGCCATTCTGACAGGTGTGAGCTGGTATCTCATTGTGGTTTTGATTTGTATTTCCCTGATGATGAGTGATGTGAAGCATTTTTTCGTGTGTCGGTTGGCCATCTGGATGTCTTCTTTGGAGAAGTGTCTATTCATGTCTTTTGCCCATTTCTTCACTGGATTATTTGTTTTTTGGGTGTTGAGTTTGATAAGTTCTTTATAGATTTTGGGTACTAACCCTTTATCTGATATGTCATTTGCACATATCTTCTCCCATTCTGATGGTTGCCTTTTAGTTTTTCTGATCGTTTCCTTTGTTGTGCAGAAGCTTTTCATTTTGATGAGGTCTCAAGAGTTTATTTTTGCTTTTGTTTCCCTTGTGTCCAGAGACGTGTTGAGTAAGAAGTTGCTGCGGCCAAGATCAAACAAGTTTTTGCCTGCTTTCTCCTTGAGGATTTTGATGGCTTCCTGTCTTTCATTGAGGTCTTTCATCTATTTTGAGTTTATTTTTGTGTATGATGTAAGAAAGTGGTCCAGGTTCATTCTGCATGTCACTGTCCGGTTTTCCCAGCACCACTTGCTGAAGAGACTGTCTTTATTCCATTGGATATTCTTTCTTGCTTTGTCAAAGATAAGTTGGCCATAGGTTTGTGGGTCCATTTCTGGGTTCTCTATTCTGTTCCATTGATCTGAGTGTCTGTTCTTGTGCCAGTACCACACTGTCTTGATGATTACAGCTTTGTAGTGTAGCTTGAAGTCTGGGATTGTGATGCCTCCTGCTATGGTTTTCTTTCTCAAGATTTCTTTGGCTATCTGGGGTCTTTTCTGGTTCCATACAAATTTTAGGATTATTTGTTCTAGCTCTGTGAAGAATGCTGGTGTTATTTTGATAGGGATTGCATGGAATATGTAGATTGCTTTGGGTAGTATCTAGATTTTAACAATATTTGTTCTTCCTATCCAGGAGCATGGAATCTTTTTCCGTTTTTTTGTGTCCTCTTCAGTTTCTTTCATAAGCTTTCTATGGTTTTCAGCATATAGATTTTCACCTCTTTGGTTAGATTTATTCCTAGGTATTTTATGGTTTTTGGTGCAACTGTAAATGGGTTCCATTCCTTGATTTCTCTTTCTCTCACTTCATTGTTGGTGTATAGGAGTGAAACCGATATCTGTGCATCAGTTTTATATCCTGCAACTTTGCTGAATTCATGAATCAATTCTAGCAGTTTTTTGGTGTAATCTTTTGGGTTTTCCATGTAGAGTATCATGTCATCTGTGAAGAGTGAAAGTTTGACCTCCTCCTGGCTGATTTGGATGCCTTTTATTTCTTTGTGTTGTCTGATTGCAGAGGCTAAGACTTCCAATACAATGTTTAATAACAGTGGTGAGAGTGTCTTGTTCCTGACCTTAGGGGGAAAGCTCTCAGTTTTTCCCCATTGAAGATGATATTAGCATCGGGTCATTCATATATGGCTTTTATGATGTCGAGGTATGCTCCTTCTATCCCTACTTTCTTGAGGGTTTTTATTGAGAAAGGATGCTGTATTTTGCCAAATGTTTTCTCTGCATCTATTGAGAGGATCATATGGTTCTTGTCCTTTCTTTTCTTGATGTGGTGAGTCACGTTAATTGTTTTGCAGATATTGAACCAGCCCTGCATCCCAGGTATAGATCCCACTTGGGCGTGGTGAATAATTTTTTTAAAGTATTGTTGGATCTGGTTGGTAAATATCTTGTTGAGGATTTTTGTATCCATGTTCATCAGGGAAATTGGTCTATAGTTCTCCTTTTTAGTGGGGTCTCTGTCTGGTTTTGGAATCAAGGTAATGCTGGATTCATAGAAAGGGTTTGGAAGTTTTCCTTCCATTTCTATTTTTTGGAACAGCTTCAAGAGAATAGGTGTTAACTCTTCCTTAAATGTTTGGTGGAATTCCCCTGGAAAGCCATCTGGTCTTGGACTCTTGTTTTTTGGAAGACTTTTTATTACAAATTCAATTTCCTTACTGGTTATGGGTCTGTTCAAATTTTCTACTTCTTCCAGTTTCAGTTTTGTAGTGTATATGTTTCTGGGTATTTGTTCATTTCTTCCAGATTGCCCATTTTATTGGCATGTAATTGCTCATAATATTCTCTTATTATTGTTTTTATTTCTGTTGTGTTGGTTGTGATCTCTCCTCTTTCATTCTTGATTTCATGTATTTGGGTCCTTTCCTTTTTATTTTTGATCAAACTGGCTAGTGGCTTATCAGTTTTGTTAATTCTTTCGAAGAACCAGCTTCTGGTTTCATTGATCTGTTCTGGTTTTTTTAGTAAAATTAATTTCTACTGTAATCTTTATTATTTCCTGTCTTCTGCTGGTTTGGGGTTTTGTTTGCTGTTGTTTTTCCTGCTCCTTAAGGCGTAAGGTTAGGTTGTGTATCTGAGATCTTTCTTCCTTCTTTAGGAAGACCTGGATTGCTATATACTTTCTTCTTTTGACTGCCTTTGCTGCGTCCCAGAAGTTTTGGGTTGTGGTGTTATCATTTTCATTGACTTCCATATACTTCTTTATTTCCTCTTTAACTTCTTGGTTAGTGCATTCATTCTTTAGTAGGATGTTCTTCAGTCTCCAAGTATTTGTTACCTTTCCAAATTTTTTCTTGTGGTTGATTTCCTGTTTCATAGCATTGTCATCTGAAAATATCCTGGGTATGATCTTCATCTTTTTTACTTGATGAGGTCTGATTTGTGTCCCAGTATGTGGTCTATTCTGGAGAATGTTCCATGTGCACTAGAGAAGAATGTATATTCCACTGCTTTAGGGTGAAATGTTCTGAATATATCTGTTAAGGCCATCTGGTCCAGTGTATCATTCAAAGCCATTGTTTCCCTGTTGATTTTCTGATTAGATAATCTGTCCATTGCTGTCAGTGGGGTGATGAAATCCCCTAGTATTATGGTATTATTATCAATGAGTTTCTTTATGTTTGTAATTAATTGATTTATATATTTGGATGCTTTCGTATTTGGTACATAAATGTTTACAATTGTTAGGTCTTCATGGTCGATTGACCCCTTAATTATGATATAATGCCCTTCTTTGTCTCTTGTTACACAGTGTTTATTTTAAAGTCTGGATTGTATGAGGTAAGTATGGCTACTCTGACTTTCTTTTGTTGACCATAGCATGATAGATGGTTCTCCATCCCCTTATTTTCAATCTGAAGGTGTCTTTAGGTCTTAAGTGGGTCTCTTGTAAACAGCATATAGATGGATCTTGTTTTCTTATCCATTCTGTTACCCTATGTCTTTTGATTAGAGCATTGAGTCCATTGACGTTTAGCGTGAGTACTGAAAGATATGAATTTATTGCCATTATGATGCTTGTAGAGTTGGAGTTTCTGGTGGTGTTCTCTGGTCCTTTCTAACCTTTGTTGCTTTTGGTGTTTATATATATATGTTTATATATATATATGTTTATATATATATGTTTATATATATATGGTGTATATATATATGTATACACACACACACACACACACACACACACACACACACATATATATATATATATATTTTTTTTTTCATCTTTTCTCACCTCAGAGAGTCTTTTCAGGGCTGGTTTAGTGGTCACAAACTCCTTTAATTTTTGTTTGTTTGGGAAACTTTTTATCTCTGCTTCTATTTTGAATGACAGCCTTGCTGGATAAAGAATTCTTGGCTGCATATTTTTCTGATTCAGCACATTGAATGTATCCTGCCACTCCTTTCTGGCCTGACAAGTTTCTGTGGATAGGTCTGCTGCAAACCTTATCTGTGTTGCCTTGTAGGTTAGGGGCTTTTTTCCCCTTGCTGCTTTCATGATTCTCTCCTTGCCTGAGAATTTTTTTGAATTTGGCTATAATATGCCTTGTTGAAGGTTGGTTTTTGTTGAATCTAATGGGGGTCCTCTGTGTTCCCTGGATTTTCATGTCTGTGTCTTTCCCCAGGTTAGGAAAGTTTTCTGCTATGATTTGCTCACATAACCCTTCTACCCCTATTTTTTCTCTTCCTATTCTGGGACCCTATGATTCTGATGTTCCTTTTCATGAGTCACTGATTTCTCTAATTCTTAAATCGTGTTCTTTTGCCTTAATCTCCCTCTTTTTTTCTGCTTCATTACTCTATAAGTTTGTCCTCTATATTGCTGATTCTTTGTTCTGCCTCATGCATCCTTGCCGCTGCGGCATCCATTTGAGAATGCAGCTCAGTTATACCATTTTTTATTTCATCCTGACTAGCTTTTACTTCTTTCATCTCCACAGAAGGGGATTCTAATCTATTTTTGAATGCAGCTAGTATTCTTATTTTCATGATTCTAAATTCTGGTTCAGACATCTTGCTTGTATCTGTGTTGTTAAATCCCTGGCTATCGTTTCTTCGTGCTCTTTCTTTTGGGGTGAATTCCTTTATTTTGTCATTTTGAAGGGAGAAAAGTAATTAATGAGGTAGAAAAATTAAAATTAAAAAAATTAAAATTAAAAAATTTTTAAAAAATTAAACACACACACACAAATCTAATAAATGATGCTAGATCCTAGGTGTTTTTTGAGCTGGGTGGTGAAAGTGGTTTGACAGATTATAGAAAAAACAGGGGGAGAAAAAATAGGAAATCGTTGAGAATTTGAAAAAATGAATACACTGATGTAGACTGAAATGAGGTGATGGGAGTAAAATTGAATTTGAAAAATATACACAAAAGTAAAAACATAATGGAATAAAAATTAAAGAAACATATTTTTAATAAAAATTAAAAATAAAAATGAATTTTTTTTCTTTCCGTATTCAAAAAAAAGAAAAGAAACGATAAAGAGAAAAAAGGAAAAAAAAGGAAATGCTTAAAATTTTGAAAAAGTAGACTAAATAAAATGATGGAAGTAAAATAGAATTTGAAAAAATTACATAAAAGCAAATAATATAGTAAAAAATTAAAGAAGAATATTTTTAATAAAAATTGAAAATAAAAATGAATTTTTCTCTTTCTGTATTCAAGAAAAGGAAAAGAAGTGAAAAAGTGAAAAAAAAAATTGAATAGTTGGACCTGCTAACAGATTGAAATACGGCTGAAATTACTTCGTGTTCCCCTAGAAGTCAGACTATGAAGCGCTTTATAGTCTATAAACTAAGTAGGCGGTGAGACTTGTGTTCTTGAAGAGGGAGGTTGGCCCAGTTGGTTGGGGCTTAATGTAACTGCTCCGTTCTCCACTAGATGGCGGTGCTAGCCTACTGAGGTGGATTGTCGTGGTGCCCATAGGTGCGTATGCACATGCATGGTAGCTGTGAAAATGGCATCACCCAGCTACGCAGTCTCTACTATGGGAACTCTGTTCTCCCCAATCAGCAATCACACACCCGTCTTCTGTCTTCAGCTTTCGTCCACTCTCCGCTTCTTCACTCTCCATGACCAGGCCCTAGCAGCACCTCTCTCCCGAGTTTTGTCTCAGATGCAGCTGTCTTCCCCTGCCCCTTACTTCTGAAGGGCTGTGGCTTTGACCCATTCTGCCCCTCTGCGTGAGGGTCTTACTGAGCAATGGCCGAATGCCAGCTGTACCCAGGAATACTTGCAGGACCCTGCTGTTCCCGGTGCCCAAGACTGTGGCCAGGTGCCAGCCCACCCTAGAAAATGCTCGCAAGGTAGTGTAGCAGCAGCTTTTCAGAGATTATGGAAAATCACAACACACATCTGGCACCAGGCTTCACCTTTAACTACCTTGTTCCAGCACCAGCGATGTGGCTGTTCTCTGGAGTCTGCTGGGACCGGGTGGCTTCAACAGTCTCTACCAAATGCCCTTACAGCAGTGGAACCGCTTTTCCCTGTGTGGCCTGAGAACCTCCCGGACCCCACTCTGTTCCTGGGGATTCGCCCTTCCCAGCAGAGCACCGCCAGGTATGGAGCTGCGGAGTTGCAGCCTTTGTGCTCCCCTTGTTTACAGTCTTAATAGAATTTAAACCCTCTCCTTTCTCCTTTCTCCCTTTTTAGTTTCGTCCTTGTGACTGTTTCCAATTTTCCACTTTTTCCCCAGTTGCTTTTGGGGAGGGGTGTTTTTCCCATATACTCCCCCGCCCCCAATCTCCGTCCTCTCTCCACCTGCAGAAGTGCCTCCCTACCTGCTGCTGGCTTTTCTGTCCCCAAGTTCACCTCTCCATGCCATGTACCTGCTGAATTCTGTGGTTCAGGTTGTGCAGATTGTTGTGTTAATCCTACAATCAGTTTTCTAGGTGTGTAGGATGGTTTTTTGTTGGTCTGGCTGCATTTCATGGACGCGAGACACACAAAACACTTCCATGCTCTTCCACCATCTTGGTCAACTGAATAAATGCTATTAACTATAATTTGACCTCATTTAGAAAGATTAAGTAAGCTATAATCTTTGAAATTTTATTAAGTGTAGAGTCTCTGAATTAAGAGATAATTTTTACAGTTGCTAGCTGTGTGACCTTAGAAAATTTACTTAAACTTTCTGTGACTAGTCATCCATCTATAGCTTGGGAAGGATAATAGTACTGGAGAGACCTGTCATAAATAAAAGGTTAATTCAGGTAAAGGACTCAAAAAACTGCATATTTTTGTCCATTTTTTCTTTTAAATTTGATGTAGCATATGCCTTTGTAAGGCTTTTTTATAGGTATTCATTAAATACCTTTTAATGAGGTTAGACTGCTTGCAAACTGTTGGGATTTTGAGTTTGCATTAATACTTTCCTTTCTTGCTGAATTGCTGCCATTTTCTTGAATTGTGATTGTCATACAAGGAGAAAAAATAGTCTGTCCTCTAGTCTGTCATGACACTCATGCAATCAGTGTTGGAGGAAGTGGTCTACATGTCATGGTGACGTGCTTAAGTCAGCTCTGCCTCTAGCAATATCCACCACACAATATATCTGCAGCTGATACAGGTTTCTTTAGTGGAAAGCAGTTTTGTATTGTCAGATAGTAATGTTGACTTACTAATGTTAATTGACCTATGTACCCTAGGAAGTTACAAGCAATTGACATGCATCTCTTAATATGTTCGAATTGCTATACAATTTATATATGTATTACAATTACTATTTCTCTCCTTTTCCTTCTTGTGAAACGTGGTTTTATTCATCAGTCAACCTGGATCTTATGGCACAATTAGAAAGCAGTACACAGCAGTATGCTTTAATGCCACTTTAAAATGTTTTCTCCTCATGTTACTCTAAGTTACATTTCAAAGGACTGCCCCAAAATAGTTATATTTTCAAGGCCCTAATCTATCCATAGGCTTCGTCTGAGATACCAAATTTCTCTGAAAGTACTGAACTCAATTCAATTTTTATAAATCCTATTCATTGTCCATTTGAGATAATCCCAAAGACCTGGCCGAATTTATGCAAGATATAAACAGTGAAGGAGTATGTATTCCCTCTGTGCAAAAAGGTTAAAATAGAGAAAAACAGTATCTTTGCAAGATAAACATGAAACTTATTAAAAATGAAGGCCATATTAAGTAGAAGAATGAGTACAAAAGTAAATATTGGATGCATTTAAAAGAATATCTGACAAGGTTTCTTAAAGAGATAGAACTTGGTAGTACATAAGCCTGTGCCAAGGTGCTTCAAATCTACATCAGTTTCACCTTGCTTTTAATATATTTCATGTGATAATTTTGATTTACTTTTGCTGCCAAGGAAACATTAATTCTATGTCAACCTTTTGAAAAATAATCAATTATTCTTACTGGACTCAAGCCCAGTTGTGCTTTTTCATTTAAGTGTAATATTGAATAAAAAGATAGAGATAGAGGAGAACCAATATAAATTTTCTTCATGAGAATTATTAATGATAAATTTTATTCAATAGATATAAACACTACTCAGCTTACAAGTTTCATTTTTAAAAATTTTACTATAAAATTGTGTGTGTTATTAAACAGCATTGTGCTTTAACTAAATGGATATACCCTAGTTCTGTTTTCTTACTGAACAAGGACATCTTGAATGTGTTGTATTATAGATGTGGTTGGTAATGGATTTACTTTTCATGTTAAAAATACCAAGATATTTCCATATTAGGCGGTATTCAGTAGCACTTAAAATGCAATATTAAGTTATTACTAAAATCTGTGTATTCCATAGTTATTGTTTAATCATTGAAATATTTTACCCTGTCCCCCCTGCCCTCACATTTTCATCCCTTAAATTCTCTCTTTTGCTTGCAATATTTTCCTCAGTAACCCTATAATTGTTACAAATAGTATTAATATAAGATCAAATATAATTTCTCCTAAATCTTTCAGATTAGGAGCTCTCCAAAAATTAATAGATCTATTATATTTACAAGCTAGCTTACCAGGCTTTCTTAGCAGGCTCTCTCTGCTATTATTCTTGCTGCTGAGTGTGTTAATTCATCATTCTTTTTCTGTCAGCTGTCTGCACTGTTAGTTGATTTCCAAAATGCCTGAAGGGTGCACTGTCAGTTGCAGATACCTGAGTCAACATGGTAATATCAGTTGATTTCATTCTAGGCAGTACACACACACACACACACACACACACACACACCTGCACACAGTATACCTTTGTAGAGGTACTTGGCACATTTCAAAATATAACCTTTTGTTATTGCATTTAAGTGCCTGAAGCAGCACAGAATTTTCACAATAGTATTTCTGCCCCTCAATTATTTTTTTTTAATTCTAAAAGTTTTTGGAACAGATATTCCATAAGAGTCACATTAAAAAAAAAAAAAAACAAAACTTAATTCTCTCAATACTTGAATAGCTTGCTAAGACATCTAGTCTCTGCATTGTCCCACTTTTGTGTGCACTTCAGCGAATGAAGAAGCTGTACTTATTTGGGAAACACATTCAATGAATCAGTAGGGTGTACCATATAGGCACATCTTACTAATTTGAAATTTAAATTAAAAAGTAAACTCTCTTTATGGTATAAAAAGAAGGAGAAATGGTAGATGGAACCAGGCACAGATATTGAATCTAAAGAAATTCAAGGTCCCAAAGCAAGTTAAAGTCTGTTGGTACCTCTATCCTGTCCCCCCTCACAGTTTCATCCCTTAAGTTCTCTCTTCAGCCCTCAATATTTCTTTCAGTAACCCTGTAATCAGTTAAATGGGCAGTCATGCTAAACTTACACGGTTATCATGGACTGATTTGCTTCTATCCTTGCTTTACGGTATTTTCCCCCGGCAATGGCTCAAATCCATATCTGAGAATATTCATATCACTTTGAAAATCACACAATTCTGAGAATTCAAGTATCTGAGCATTTACTATGCTGTGATTAACATTAGTTAAGTATTATCATGACATGTAAGTCTTCCTCTAGGACCCAGGAATCAAAGGTCCTGTTTGTTCTACTTGATGTCAACTCGTGTGACAAGAAATATTAGAAATTATATTAGCATGTGTCATGGTTTAGTCAGCGACTCATATAAGTAAATCTTTTTTTATTTTGAAATTATTTTGTGGATAAATAAGTAATATTTGGGCAAATATTTGGACAATTTCTGTAGTTGTACCTACTACTAAGTGAAATATCACTTCTTTTTGTGGAATAAGAATCTTATACTCACTAACTGAAGTATATGAAGCCTGGCAATGAGAACCATGTTTATCTTGATTTTATATATAGTTTTAGTTATAAATTCAGAGATTCAATTTATTATCTCATATATTTGAAAGCATAGTCACTTTAGTCTCTCAAACAGTATATAGAATATACCTCTCTCCATTATAAGCAGAATTTTTTGGACAAGAGTGTATTGGGGCATTAGGAGAACACCTTTAAAGTACTAGCAAGGGGTATAGTCAGAAGGTGGGTTCAGGTTTCCAGATTTTGAGTAGCAAACACAAGCAGCAGGATCTAGGGCAGGATGTGCGATGGGGCACAGAAGAAAGCAAACTGGAAGTATTTTTAACACAGGAAACCAGATCCAAAAAGAAAATCAAAAGTATGAACACAGAACAGTGGATCCAGTGACTGTGCAGAAACCAGGGTCAGGGGAAACACCTAAATCCCCAGACTTCAGGCACATGTAGGCTAGAGATAAAAATTCATGGAAGAGAAAAAAGTACACGGGTGTCTGAAATTTGTTTTATGCTGATTGGTTGGTGTTTCCTCCTTTACTAATTCTGGCTTATATGTTCATTACTAGAAGTTGAGTCTGTCTTTCTCTTTGAAATGTTCTGATCTGTAATATTGTAGTAAAGAACAGTTTTTCTGTAATCTTAATGCAAAATGGTTTATAAGAGTAATCTAACTTGTTTTAAAATACCATATGATTTTACTTATATGTGGAATTTAAGAAAGAAAACAAATGAGCAAAGGGAAAAAGAGAGAGAGAGAGAGAGATGCAAACCAAAGAACAGACTCTTAACTACAGAGAACAAGCTGACGGTTACCAGAAGGGAGGTGGGTGGGGAGATGGATGAAATAGGTGATGAAGATTAAGGAGTGTACTTGTGATGAGCACTGGATGTTGTATGTAAGTGTTGAATCACTGTGTTGTACACCTGAAACTAACATTACACTGTATGTTAACTAATTGGAATTTAAACTTAAAAAATCATTGCCATAAACAGTGTATTATTTTATCAGCCTTTAGTTGGAATGTGCTTGTATATGTTATGTATGTTTTATATGAACCTCTATTCAATTAAATTCATAGATGCATGCCTTTACTAACATGTATTTTGCAAGCATGAATCATTAGACCTATTCAGATGTGATTGTATTTTTCTTTGATGGTAAAAGTTTTGTTTCCTAAGCTGGGGAAATAGACATTAATGGCATAGGCAACTAACATTTCAGTTCATATTCTGAATGAGTTATATTCAAGATCATAACGAAGAAATACCTTATAAATGATTGTAATTTAAGAAAGGTTCATAATTCACTTTTTGAAAGTCTGTCATTCTTTTTTTTTCTTCTTTGTAGAAACCTGTACTTTTTTCTCAAGGTCATACAGCTCTGTATCAGATAGCAGCAGAGCTTCAGCAATAACATCAGATGCCATCGTAGATTAATGTAAGTGAATATTTTTTTTTTGCAATTTTTATTTTCTCTCCTTTGCACCCATTTTGACAGGGAACAATGTTGGGTTCAATGCTGGATGCCCTAGAGGTGCCCTAGAGTTATTTTAACGAATTCAATTTGCTTTGCTTTTCATGTAAGAACAGCTTTTCTTCTTAGATATTTTTGAGGTATAGGAGAAACTATTCTTACATAAAATGTTTTAAAAAGTTTACTCTTTATATAAACTTTCATTATAGAATCATAGAATTTTAAAACTAGAGACCATAGAGATCATCAATTCCAGGTTTTTCAGCTTTATAATGTTAAAAATATCTATTTACCACTCATTTCTGTTCTTGCTTTTCTTTATTAATGTAGTGATTCTTGCCAACTTTTCTCACTTCTATTCCTTCTTTATGTCAGTAGTGGAGAGTTTAACTAGTTTGCTTGCTTGTAATATATTTTGAATTACAAAACACTGGAGTAGTCCAACTTTTTATTGTACAAATAAAGAAATGCCCAGGTACAGAAAGTTTACTTAACTGCCCAAGAGCACACACATCTCTGGTAGCTGAGGTAGACTGAGAATTTCCTAAGGGTTCACAAGTGCAGAGCCCTTTCCCCCACTGAACCCTTACTCTATTTTCTTCCTGTTATTCTTTCCCCACAACCTTTTCAATTTGTTGATTAAAAATTCTGGTTCACCCCTGTCCATTTTTCTTCTTTGTGCTTGCTATTTGATTTTTATTTTATCTTTATTTGCTTTTTTAAAAAATTTCGATTAATTTTCGATATTTATATTCTCAATGCCAGAGTCCATATAAAAGCTAAATCAGATTATGATTCACATATCATTTAATGCCCCAATTCCAATTTTTATCCCCAGTGTCCTAGGTGATTTGAACACTGTCTCCCAAGCAGTTGTGTGCAATGGGAAAGAGTTAAAGCTCTAGTTTCACAGCAGACTCCCTGGGTAGAACTCTGATGTCTTTATTTACCATATAATCTTGGTTTAATAAGCTGCTCTGTTGCACAATTACCTCATCTGTAAAATGTGCATAATAATTTTACCTGTCTCATAGTTCACAGTATTAAATGGATCAATGTGTAAAGTGCTTAGAACAGGGCCTGATAAATAGGGAGCACTAAGTGGTACCTGTTTTGATAACTTCCTCTTGGTATTATCATCTCGCCACACTCCTTCTTTCTATTATTTGAGCACTCTTTCCTAAGCTTTCTTTTTTCTTTTTTTTTCTTTTTTTAAGAGAGAGCACACAAGTGTGCCAGCTTGGAAGGAGCAGAGGGAAAGGGAAAGAGAGAACCCCCTAGTGTGGATCCAACCCAGGGCTTGATCTTGCGACTGTGAGATCATGACCTGAGCCGAAATCAAGATCAGAGGCTTAACTGATTGAGCCACCCAGGTGGCCCTTCTTTCCTAAGCTTTTAACTCTCAAGATTTCACTCTTCATTTAACTTTCTTAATCAAGTGCTTCATGGGTTTTCCATCTTCTTGACTTAAGAGTTTCAGTTTACAGATTTTCAGGTCTTACCTGATTCCCAAATATCACATCCATTTATTTTTTTGTCACATTAAAACCTTTTCATTTTCTTCATATCAAATTTTGGAACTGATGTTTTTTGTTTGTTTATTTATTTATATAAGTACCTTTATGTTGTACATTCATGAGAATGATGAAATGGTCTACAGTAATTCCAACTCAGTAGAGTAGCTTAAAAGTAGATACTCATTATCCAAAACGTATAAAGAATTTATAAAACCTAACACTCAGAAAACAAATAGTCCAATTAAAAATGGGCAGAAGAAAGAATAGACATTTTTCCAAAGAAGACATACAGATAGCTAACAGACACATAAAAAGATGCTCAACATCACTCATCATCGGGGAAATACAAACCAAAACGACAATGAGGTATCACCTCACACCTGTCAGAATAGCTACACTTAACAACATAGGAAACAACAGGCATTGGTCAGGATGCAGAGAAAGGGGAACTCTCTTGCATTATTGGTGGGAATGCAAATTGGTGCAGTCACTCTAGAAAACAGTATGAAGATTCCTTAAAAAGTTAAAAATAGAAATACCCTATGATCCAGCAATTTCACGACTAGTTATGTGGCCAAAGAATACAAAAATACTAATTTGAAGGGATTTGTGCACCCCAATATTTATAGCAGCATTATCAACAATAGCCAAATTATGGAAAGAGCAAAATGTCCATTGACTGATGAATGGATAAAGAAGATGTGGTATACAGATATAATGGAATATTACTCAGTCATCAAAAAGAATAAGTTTTCGTGTTTCCAGTGACATGGATGGAGCTAAAGAGTGTTATACTTAGTTAAATAAGTCAGAGACAAATAACATGGTCTTATTCATATGTGGAATTTAAGAAACAAAACAAATGAGCATAGAGAAATAAAGAGAGAGACAAAACCAAAAAAACAGACTCTTAACTATAGAGATCAAACTGATGGTTACCAGAGGGGAGGTGCATGGGGAGGATGGGTGAAATAGGTCACGGGGGTTAAGGAGTGCACTCATTGTGATGAGCACCAGCTGATGTATGGAAGTGTTGAATCACTGTATATTAACTAATATTACACTGTATGTTAACTAACTGGAATTTAAATAAAAATTTAAAGAGTAGCTACTCATCATCAGAGTTTGAACAGGCATAGAGTGGTAGACCTACAAAACTGCTGTCAAATGAATGAGTTTATTGTTATTTTTCTTGTAAATATTTTACCTTAAAAGCCATCAATTTATCAGATATTACTCTGTCGATCTCTGAAAAATACAAATAGAAAGGTGAATAAATTTAGATAATTTAAGAATAAAGGAGAATAAATTGAAGAATTGAGACAGGTAATAGAATTCCTTTCAGAAGAAGAATTTTTTCTCTCTTGCAATTTGGTGTGACTTCAACAGTTCTTTATATTGGTGTCTGGTACCGAGCCTTGTTTGGCTTGCAGTGAAGAAAAGAAGTACAGCGAGATAAACTGCTTTTGGACTTTGCAGTTGGATGTGTGTTTTCTCCTGAAGATGCTAGAATAATGTCCCCAGTGAAGATTTCACAGTATGTGTATAGACACACTAATAATGATTAATATTATGACCTAAAAACATACACAGTGAGTTGTCCATTTTATGAGTTCAGTAACATGTTGATGGAATAAAGGAATGAATAAGATGGACTAAAAAGCAAAACAGATCCATTTCACCTAGATATTCTTATATTTTAAAGAAGCATAATACTTTTTCCATAATAATCCATTGTATAAATTTAGAGGTATATTTTCTTCTAACTTTCTAAGTTATGATTATGTAAACTCTAATTTTAGAGTGCTGCATATTTCTCAATATGAACTATGCATTTTTACAAATAAGGGGTTCATTTGTGTGTTGAAATATTAGATATAAAAGTAAAGTGACAATGTAGAGTGGCAACTATATGTTTAATCTGTTATATAAGAAGTTGGAATGACTTTAAATAACACAAAAATCATGAAGCCTTGGTGTTTTCCTCTTTGATATATTAAGTTCTTTGCTTATTTGCTTTATTCACATATACAAAACATAATCACATTATTTCATATGATAAAATGGTCAAATTATCTTTATTACTCAATTCTGTAGGTTTGTTATTTTCAAATTTCTTTGCTTTACTGATTTCAGTTTTCCTTTAGTAGTTTGTTAAATATATTTTATAATTTTTTATTATAAAATATATTTTCTCTCATTTGTATAATTTTTATATGAATAATTTAATCTCAATGTGAGCAATAATTAAACTGTAAAAAATTATTAGAGACATCTTTTTTATTTATTTTTTAATTTTTTTTTGAGAGAGAGACAGAGACAGAGAGAGAGAGAGAGAGAGAGAGAGAGAAAGAGAGAGAGAAAGAATGAGTGGGGGAGGGGCAGAGAGAAAGGGAGACACAGAATCCAAAGGAGGCTCCAGGCTCTGAGCTGTCAGCACAGAGCCTGAAGTGGGGGCTCCAACCCACGAACTATGAGATTATGACCTGAGCTGAAGTCAGAGGCTTAACTGAGCCACTTAGGCACCTTGAGTGACATGGTTTTTTTTTTAAGTATGGGTTGACAGATACCATATGTTTTCACTCTTATGTGGATCCTGAGAAACTTAACAGAAGACCATGGGGGAGGGGAAGGAAAAAAAAAAAGTTAGAGAGGGAGGGAGCCAAACCATAAGAGACTCTTAAAAACTGAGAATAAACTGAGGGTTGATGGGCGGTGGGAGGGAGGGGAAAGTAGGTGATAGGCATTGAGGAGGGCACCTGTTAGGATGAGCACTGGGTGTTGTATGGAAACCAATTTGACAATAAATTTCATATTAAAAAATAAAGTATGGGTTGATACTTTAAGATTATAGAATGTACAAGGATGCCTGGTGGCTCAGTCAGTTAAGCATCTGACTTCAGGTCAGGTCATGATCTCTTGGTTTGCCAGTTCGAGCTCCACTTTGGGCTCTGTGCTGATCGTTCAGAACCTGGAGCCTGATTCAGATTCTCTGTCTCCCTCTCTCTCTGTTCTTGCCCCACTTGCACTCTGTCTCTCTCTCTCTCTAAATAAATATTTAAAAAATTTAAAAAAATTATGGAATGTGTAGACATTGATGAAATAATCACAATTATAGGCATAGTTAAAAAAAATTCTAATTATATCTTCAATGTTTTGAGTATTCAGAATAATTAGATAGTTATCGATCTGTGTTTGAGTGATGAGACCACCCTAGGGTCCTCCTACCATGCCACCATCTTAGCTCCCCCACCCTCAGGCTCATATTTTAGAGTTCAAAATTCAACCTTGGAATTTTTGCTATGTGAGCATTTTGCATATAGGCCTTGATTTGTTTGTCAAATGGGAAAAATATTTGCCGTGTTTTATAGTACCTTCCAGTATAAAATGCAGATGATGTGGATAATATTATCAAGTTGTGATATTGGGAAAACCAAATACCACCGATGTATAATCCCCATTGCAATGATTTCACATGGTAGTTAATAAGACTATTTTATTACTTTTATTATTTCCATCATTGAATTTAAGTTTATTTAAACATTTCTGATAAATGATGATGCAGACAATTTTGAAGAAATGATGGTGATTACAACTTTATTGATAATTACTACATTCATATTTTTTTTTATTGCATCTTTATATGTTTACTACCTTTATATGTGTTTGTGTCTATTATTGTGTCTATATATGTGTCTATTATTCTCAAATACCATGTAAGCTGTCTGAGGGGGGCCAATAGATCCTTCTAATTTGTATCTCCCATAAAACATAAAACTGACAAGTTAGCCTGACAGTTACATGGATGCTGGCAGAAGACAGAAGACACAAGACGCCTGGGTCAGATACAAAATAACAGTACTCAGGTTTTCTCAGCTCAGGCTCTCACAGGATGACATTAAGCAGGCCAGGTAGCATCTGTACATGCAGTAGGATACATTCCAGGGCAGGAACTCTGGACTTAGGGAATCCAATGCTTTGTAACAGATAGGAAGCATGCCTGTTTTTGCACAGGAGGGAAACATTCATTCTATTTTCCAAGCCTGAAAAAGTCACTCTTTGCTGTGCGGGGGAAAACTATGTCGGTATTCCAAGATGGTTTCCTGTACAAACATTCTTGAAAAGATAGTCTTTAAAAAGAAAAGGCAGTCATTTACTCTGCTCTCAAGATGTACAAAAACACAAAAGACCTATGGATAATTGTCTCCCAGCAACTTTCTACACTGACAATATCTTTTGATTCTAAGATCAAAAGGACAGCACGATACTTGGTTTAAATTGAAGTATTCCATCACTAAATGTTTTCTCTATTTCTATAAATGTTAGATAGAACAGTCTTCTATTATTACTTTTGAAAAAATTAGTCTATTTTATTGCTTCAAGGGATAGGGATGCATTTAGCAGTTGTTTTCTGCCATTTAAGTTTCCTTTTGTTTTATTTTCTGTTACACCCCAGGCCAGCATATGTAACAATGCTTTTATTTATTTATTTATTCATTCTTCATAGAACTAGGAAAAAGATTGTGATTTTCAGCTGAACATGACCATGGTCTGTAGCATGGTTGTTACATGGACTAGATACTAGATAGGCAAAAGTGGAATTTGCACAGAAATGTAACATTATAAAGAGACAAAGCAAGAAGGAAACATGCAACCCAAGTATAAATAACTGTTCAAAGTGAGATATTACCCCACTTACAGAAATGTACACATCATCTAAGCAGAAAATCAACAAGGAAACAATGGCTTTGAATGACACACTGGACAAGAGGCACTTAACAGATATATTCAGATATATTCATTTCATCCTAAAGCAGCAGAATACACATTCTTTTGAAGTGCACATGAAACATTCTCCAGAACAGATCACATACTTGGTCACAAATCAGGCCTCAACAAATACAAAATGACCGAGACCATCCCATGCATATTTTCAGACCACAACGCTATGAAACTTAAAGTAAACCACAAGAAAAAATTTGGAAAGACCATGAATACTTGGAGATTAAAAACATCCTACTAAAGAGTAAGTGGGATAACCAGAAAATGAAAGAATAAATTTAAAAAATGCATAGAAGCCAATGAAAATGAAAACATGACAGTCCAAAACCTTTGGGATGCAGCAACAGCTATTTTAACAGGGAGGTATATAGCAATACAGATATACCTCAAGAAGTAAGAAAAGTCTCAAGTACACGAACTAATCTTACACCTAAAAGAGCTAAAAAAGTAACAGCAAATAAAGCCTAAAGCCAGCAGAATAAAGAAAATAATAGAGACTAGAATGGAAATTAATGATATGGAAACAAACAAAATCAGTAAAACAAGATCAATGAAACTACGAGCTCATTCTTTGAAAGGATTAATCAAGTTGATAACCCCCTAGCCAGACTTATGAAAAATAAGAGAAGGACTCAAATAAAACCATGAATGAAAGAGATCACAACCAACACCACAGAAATACAGTTAGAATATTGTTGCAAATTATATGCCAATAAATCAGGCAATCTGAAAGACAGGGATAAATTCCTAAAAACATATACACTATCAAAACTGAAACAGGAAGAGAGAAAATTTGAAGACTGTTAATCACAAAAGAAGTTGAATCAGTAATCAAAAACCTCCCAGCAAACAAAAGTCCAGGGCCAGATGGCTTCCTAGGAGAATTCTATCAGACATTTCAAGGAGAGTTAATACCTATTCTTCTCCAACTTTCCCAAAAAATAGAAATAGAAGGAAAACTTCTAGACTCCTTCCATGAGGCCAGCATTACCTTGATTTCAAAATCAGAAAAGACCCCACTAAAAGGGAGAATTACAGGCCAATATCCCTGATGAACTGGGCACAAAAATTCTCAAGAAGATACTAGCAAATAGAATCTAAAAGTACATTAAAATAATTATTCACCACGGTCAAGTGGGATTTATCCTGGCTTGTAAGGGTGGTTCAGTATTTGTAAATCAATCAGTGTGATACATCATCACACTGTAAGGATACATGTAAGAAACATGTGATCCTCACAATAGATGTAGTAAAATCATTTGACGAAATACAACATCTATTCTTGATTAAAAACCCTTAATAGAGCAGAGAGAGAGGGAACACACCTCATCAACATAAAAGCTGTATATGAAAATTCCACAGCCGATATCATCCTCAGTGGGGGAAAACAGATCTTTTCCTCTATGGCCAGGAACAAGACAAGGATTTACACTCTCACCATTGTTATTTAACATAGTACTGGAAATCCTAGCCTCAGCAAACATAAAAGGTATCCAAATCAACAAGGAAGAAGTCAAACTTTCACTCTTTGAAGATGACATGATCCTCTATGTAGAAAACTCAAAAGACTCCATCAAAAAATTTCTAGAAATGGTACACAAATTTAGCAAAGTCACAGGATATAAAATCAGTGCACAGAAATATGTTGTAATTCTCTATACAAATAATGAAGCAGCAGAAAGAGAATTCAAGGAATCAATCTCATTTACAATTGCACCAAAACCGTAAGATACCTAGGAATAAGCCTAACCAAAGAGGTAAAAGATCTGTACTCTGAAAACTATAAAACAATTATGAAATATATTTGAAGAGGGTACTTAAAAAAAATGGAAGAACCTTCCATGCTCATGGGTTGGAAGAACAAGTGTTGTTAAAGTGTGTATGCTACCCAAAGCAATGTATACATTTAATGCAATCTCTATCAAAATACCACCAGCATTTTTCACAGAAGTAGAAAAAACAATCCTAAAATTTGTATGGAAACAGACTCAAATAGCCAAAGCAGTCTTAGAAAGTAAAAGAAAAGCTGGAGGTATCATATTTCTGGACTCTGAGCTATATTACGAAGCTGTAGTGATCAAGAAAGTATGGTACTGGCACAAAAACAGACACATGGGTCAGTGGAGCAGAATAGAAAACCCAGAAATGGATGCACAACTGAAAGGCCAACTTGTCTTCAACAAAGCAGGAAAGAATATCCAATGGAAAAAGACAGTCTCTTCAATACTGGTGTTGGGAAAACTAGACCGCAACATGCAAAAGAATGAAACTGGACCACTTTCTTACACTGTACACAAAAATAAATTCAAAATGGATGAAATAACTAAATGTGAAAAAGGAAGCCATCAAAATCCTAGAGAATACAGGCAGCAACCTCTTTGGCCTTGTCAGTAGAAACTTCTTACTAGACATGTCTCCGGAAGCAAAGGAAACAAAAGCAAAAATGAACTATTGGGACTTCATCAAAATAAAATGCTTTTGTACAGCAAAGGAAATGAACAACAAAAATAAAAGTCAACCTATGGAATGGGAGAAGATACTAGGAAATGACATACCAGATAGAGGGCTAGTATCAAAAATCTATAAAGAACTTATCCAACTTAGGGAAGCCTGGGTGACTCAGTTGGCTAAGCGTCCTACTTTGGCTCAGGTCATGGTCTAGTAGTTCATGAGTTTGAGCCCCCCGTTGGGCTCTGTGCTGACAGCATAGAGCCTGGAGCCTGCTTTCAGATCCTGCCCCTCCCCTGTCTCTGTCTCTCTCTCAAGAATAAATAAACATTAAAAAAATAAAAAAAAGAACTTACCCAACATAACACCCCAAAACAAATAATCCAGTTAAGAAATGGCCAGAAGATATGAATAGACATTTTTCCAGGGAAGACATCCAGATAGCCAACAGACACATGAAAAGATGCTCAACATCATTCATAATCTGGGAAAATCAAATCAAAACCACAGTGAGATACCACCTCACATTTGTCACAATGACTAAAATTAACAACACAAAATTAACAGATGTTGGTGAGAATGGGGGGAAGGAGGAACTCTATTACATTGTTGGTGAGAATGAAAACAGGTGCAGCCACTCTGGAAAACAACACAGAGATTTCTCAAAAAGTTAAAAATAGAACTACTCTATGACCCAGAAATTACACAACTAATTATTTACACAAAGGATACAAAAATACTGATTCAAAAGCACATGCACCCTGATGTTTATAGTAACACTATCAACAATAGCCGCATTATTGAAAACGCCCAAACATTTATTGACTGATGAATGGATAAATAAGAGGTTGTATATATGCATGTGGTACACACACACATATACATATATATGTATATACATACACACATATACACAATGAAATATTACTCAACCATCAAAAAGAATGAAACCTTGCCATTTGCAATGACTTGGAGGGAGCTACGGTGTATTATGCTAAGTAAAATAAGTCAGAGAAAAATAAATATCATAATATTTCACACATATGTAAAATTTAAGAAACAAAGCAGATGAGCATAGGGAAAGGGAATAAAAGAGGGAGGCAAACAATAAGAGACTCTTAACTATAAAGAATAAACTGAACATTATTGGAGGAGAGGTAGGAGGGGATGGACGAACTGGATGATGGGTTATTAAGGAGGGCACTTGTGGTAAGCACTGGGTGTTCTATGTAAGTGATGAATCACTTAGTTCTACTCCTTAAACAAATATTACACTATACTTTAACAAACTAGAATTTAAATAAAAAATTTAAATAAATATGTGCATACTAAATGTACCCTTATTTGAAATATTTGTTAATAAAATATTCATGCATGATTGTTAACAGAAACAGTGAGATATTTTTGCAAATTTTATACTTTCTTTAATTCTTTAGTTACTATAAGTTAAAACCTAAGGCGTTATACTTTTATCTATACAGTTTCATAAATGTACATATTCTATACTAGTTTTAAAATGACCTCTACAATCCATTCTCCCTACCTTATTTTGTATATTAATTTGTTTAATTTTGTCACACTAGGTATATACATTTTATGAGAGTAGAGAATGCATTTCTTTTGTATACTGCCATAACTCTTGCACCTAGAAGAGTGTCTGGAAAAATAGGCATGGATATTAGTTAAATAAATATAATACCATTATGACTTGCATGTAGGTTGTTTAAATAGCACCATTTGTTTAATTTTTGTAGTATGATATACCAACAAAATACATATCTCAAAGTTACCATGTTTTAAATATATAAAAGGATTCCAGCATTTTAACAGTCTTTAATGAAATGGCTAAAATGTATGCTATTGCTATTAAGACTTTTACCATTTCATAAATGAGAAGGAGTACTTGAATTAATTTTCTCTTAGTGAATACTTGTAAAATTCAATTTTTAAGCTATAAATTTTATTGAGTTAAAGCTTTAAAATACTATGTAATAACCTCCTTTTTAAGTCATTGTGGGTTGCACAGGAATTGGTGTACTTTGGTGCTACTTAACAATCTGAGCTTTGAATCAACACAAGCCTGGGTTCATATCCCAAGTTCTGCCAAATATTTATGTGACTTTGGCAAAATTTTAAACCTCTAGAAGTTATGGTTTCTTTCTCTGTAAAATGACAATAATAATACATAAATTTTCGAGTACTGCATGAGATTATTCATGGAAATATTTAGCATCTTGCCTGGTACGCTATTATTATTATTGACAAACTTTGATGTGAATTTCTTAAAATTTTGTTCCCTAAGAAGAATTAAGAAAGTCTTTTTGCTGTATTATCTGCCATGTCCTAAAAGATGATACCCTGAATCTGGTACTTTGGCTATATAAAAACGTGTCTTGTTTATCTTTGTTTCTCTAGGGATTAGTTTACTCATTAATTGAACAAATAGTTGTTACAATGTCAGTATGAATAAAGATTGGCATTTAAAAAATGCCATTATTGAATCAATAGTGTATAGTAGTCGCCTTAAGAAAGATAATTTAGCGAGTGACTACAGTAACTATGACTCAAGAGCTCTCAAATGCTGAAAAATCTTTAATGTTAGTAAGGTAATACACATTTGCACTATGAAAACACCTCAAGGGGAATCATATTAATTATAGAGACTCATAGCAGAGTGAATATACATACATGAAAAGTTGTGGAGACCTGTGATACTTTTTTAAATGCTTTTTACTGGGGGGGGGGGCGCGGGGAGAGAGAGAGAGAGAGAGAGAGAGAGAGAGAGAGAGAGAGAACACATGCACAGGAGTTAGGGAGGGGCAGAGAGAGAAAGAGGATGAGAGGGAATCTCAAACAGGCTCCATGCTG
This sequence comes from Prionailurus viverrinus, assembly GCF_022837055.1. Classification (NCBI taxonomy): domain Eukaryota; kingdom Metazoa; phylum Chordata; class Mammalia; order Carnivora; family Felidae; genus Prionailurus; species Prionailurus viverrinus. Next base: position 40,573,861 of record NC_062561.1, read on the forward strand.
TCAGTGTGCAGAGCCTGACATGGGGCTCGATCCCACGAACCATGTGATCATGATCTGAGTAGAAATCAAGAGTCTGATGCTTAACCAACTGAGCCTCCCAGATGTCCTGAGACCTGTGATATTAAAGCAGAGTTACCATGTTAAGGAAATTGTCTCCTCTATATCTTATGTAAATTCTTGGTAGTGTCCTACTTTTCACAATAGAAAAGAATACTTTCTTAGAGTTTTTATAAATCTCGATCCACTTACTACTTCGATAGCTTAAAAGTAAATTATCACTCTAAGTAGATATTCAGATACATAAGTATATCCCAGGAAAAACATTTTCAGAGAAAGCTGATACACACATGATTTTTGAAAAGTTAAAAGGCAATGCCATTAGTTCTGTATTTAAGTGTTCAAATAATTTCTAACACTTGTTGCACACCATAGTTTTCAAAATGGAAAAAAATAGTAACTTCTTCAGCATTTTAAAAGTTTTGTTGCATATTGACTTCCCTAAATGATCACCAGCATAATCCATTGATCAAGTAAGTCACCTCCTGGAAGGAGCTCTAATACTGTTTCAGAAGAAGAAATTCAGAAGATTTTTATAGGGATTTAGTGTATGAGCTCTAGTAAATTAAAGTAGGCTATTTAAGGGGCACCTAGGTGGCTCTGTGGATTAAGCATCTGACTCTTGATTTCGGCTCAGGTCATGATCCCAGAGTTATGGGATCAAGCCCTGCAACAGGCTGAATGCTGAGTGCAGAACCTGCTTGGGATTTTTATCTCTCCTCTTCTCTCTCTGCCCTTCCCCTGCTTGTGCTCTCTCTCTCAAAATAAATACATAAACGTTAAAAAAAGTAAAGTGGGTTATTTAAACCCAAAATTGTTTGGGATCAGGCAAAGTTTGTAACATTATGTTTAAGAGTGGCAGACACAATGAAGTGAGAGTTGCAATTAAAATATGGTTTGAGAGGTTCTTTAATCTTGTGAACAGTTTTTATCTGTATTAATAGAGTTTGGAAGATTCTTCCCTCCAAAAAAAAAACATAAAGTTATTATTTTATTCATTGTCATCCTGGGCAATAATTTGCCAAAACAATTCTTTATTTATGTTGACCTAGATGGGCTTTTTTTTTTTCTCAGTCGTATTAGTTAAAGTACATAGATACAGGTGTTCTTGGTTTCCGGTGCCCATTCTTCTCAGACTTACAAATCTGTTTCAAGTATTTTATAATATAAGAGCTCTAATAGAAAAGAGAACCTTGAATATTCAAATGTAAAATGTGTAGATTAGAAGGATGATAAACCTATAGTTAATTAAGGAAACCATTAATTTATAATTAACACTCAGATAAATTCAGCACTTTCAGGGGACTAAAGAATGCGTGCACATGTGCACGTGCACACACACACGCATACACAATAGGGCCTCTTGTGAAAGCTCCTTTAGCCATAACTATTAAATAACTTCTATGCAGAAACTAGTAGACCTTTTGAATAAAATGGTAATTACATCTTAATCATCAATAATTTGGTAATAATCCTAGTCTTTTAAAATTGGAAATGACTGCCAGTATGGAAACATATCCAGAAAATCAGTTATTGGGTTGCCTGGCTGGTTCAGTCAGTAGAGCATGCAATGCTTGATCTCCGGGTCATGAGTTCAAGGTAGAGCTTACTTAAAAAAAAAACAAACAAAAAGCAAAACAGAAATTCAGCTAGAAATTGGAAGCCTTTAGGGAATATACAAGGTTTTCTAATGTTAGAGTTCTTGAACCACAAAGCAAGATAGTCTGGATTATATCATTTCAGAATCAAATTGGTGATAGAAATAGTTGTGCTCAAAGTGGAACTTAGTTTTTACCTTATTTTTCTCCCTACTGTTGCTACAATGTGGAAACAGTGGTACATGCAAACCACCATATAGTCAAAAAAGAATTTCAAAGTGGCCCATCTACATACTTTAAGTTGCAGACAACCTGGTAATTACACAGAGCCATCCATTGGCTATCATTGGCATACTTAAAGGTTGTCAGTGATTTCTGCATTTTCTGTTACCATTAGTGATTCAACTAGAACTTGTGGTCTACAGGATTTGGAGAGAAATTGCAGGATGAAAATATCACTATGTCAACACAATGCAAAGATGATGATCTAAATGTATTCTGATTACCCAGTTTTATTCAACAACAAGGAAAAGTGGTTGTGCTCAATAAGGCTTTCCAAAAATCAATGACAAAAGCTTAGTGCCTCTCTCCACATTTCACACTTAAAATACCTTGCTCTAGTTCCACATTTGAAACTATTTCCATAAATGGAAACAGTTACCAGTACACAAGGCTGTGGATACCACCAGTGAGATCTGAGATGTTGAAGTTTGTTTCTTTGGTCCCTACAGTTTTGCCTTTGTTCCCATTTGTGTTACACAGTGGTATGTGAATGCTTTGAGAGAAGGTTGAGTTATTCAGAATACAGTGAAATCTAAAGGACTACATTTTAAATACGATTTGGAAACTATGCACCATGGAAGACTTGCACCATGGAAAACTTCAAAAGATGCATAAAAGATGACTTTAAGCATCTCAGGCTGGGTAGAAGTAGCGGTCAGCAACAGGTGAATTAAAACAGTAGTAGACTCTGGCCAGAGGAAGACAGCTGCTTCTATGTAAGGGGTTCTCTGGAGGTAGCGACGTTCTTCTGAGTTTAAATGTACTTTTTATTTCTGATAATAGAAGTTTAAAAATTGAGTAACACCTTAATTATAAGTATATAGAAGTAGAATTAAAGAATTGCGTGTTTTCGTAGGAAGCAGGAATACAGGACTAGACTTCTTGATCAATTTTAGCTGTTTTCTTAAAGGCAATTTTCATTTATTTTTGATAGCTCCCTCTATATTGGATATGGTTTAAAGTATATCGATCTCTGAAAATGTGAGTAGTACTATTATTCCCAAATGGCTGAAGCAAAATGGGGAAAGAAAAGCCTCTTGGTTGGGTGAAAAAGCTAATCCAGTTTTTCCTGTTCCTATTGAACTTGAAGCAGAATGAGAGGACCAAGGCCAATTTTTTCCTACCTACCTGGAGTTAATAATGTGAGGATAAATTGAAATTACTCTTTGTAACCAACTCATGATTACTACCAAGAGGAAAGATAATCAATACCAGGCAAGATGAGATCATAGTCAGTGATGACTTCTAACCTCATCAACTTTTAAGGTCTTTGAGTCAAACATGGCTCTTGGAGAACTGAAATGAAAAATAAAGAGAGAGTGAACGAGAAGAAGAAGGTCACTGCCCTCAATTTCTTTCATTAATTTGCTTACCATACAAAGAAATAAGTGGAAATGACTGACAAATGTTATCTGTGAATGCTTTAGATTTTGTACTTGTTGTGTTGTTTTGTTTGTTTGCCTCTTAATGTCATGGCTTTATGTGACTACCAGTTGAATATCTGGGCATTAAAAGCCATGGGTGATAGACTCTTAATTAAGATTATTACTAGGGTATACTATTGCCTATGATTTTATATATGTTGAGGATTTAAAACAAAAAACAAGAAAATAAACACATTTCTCTGTTAATACCTGCCAAAAGTTAGACCAAAAATACTTGTTTTATTAGAGAGATTTGAACTGTCTTCTTTTGTAAATATCCAAACTTACGGGATCATTCATTTGAGAGACAGATCAGTGAACAATATGTTACAAACTGGGTATCATGAGAGAAATCCACACATAGTGTCCAAATTTATTCGATAAACCTTAAAATATATGTAGTAGCTCTGATGATAGTAATGCATTTAAATGTTTATAAAAGAAAATATTTTATGTTGGCAGCCACTTTCATAGCACTAGAAATTATTTAACCCTACTAAAATATTAAGCCGTGGTTAAAACTGAAAATAAGCTGAATAACCTGTTGAATTACATAAAAACACAAAATGATAATGATAGATATAATATTTTAAAGCAGCATTTATTTAAACATCTACATTTCCCCCATGTTTTATCCGAGCCTCTCTCATTACTATCCGAAAAAGAGAATATTGCTGTTCTGCTATGTTCATTTATTGTCATTAGACATCCATTTGAAATTGTCAGATAAGTCATCATCATTGAAGGTAAATTTGGCTTCTCTTTTCTCATGCTTCATGGACCCCCAAATTCTGTCCCATCATTAATGTTTCATTGCCCAGGCCTCGGATCCTGTTGTTCAGGATATGAATGAAGTGTTACTGAGACAATTTCAGCCCTTGAGTCACTTTATAAAATTAAATACTCTCTTTTGCAAAGGACCTTCCTGGAATATTAAGGTGTTTGTTTGTTATTTGAAGAATAGCAACAGTAAAGTGGAAAATACCATTTGCAGTGGTAATCTTAGTAGTATTGACTTTCGCTTTTAAGTGATTATCATGGAAACATTCTGTGTCAGATCCTTATATCCCAGGTCCTTGTGCAGGTTTCCTCCACTGCCTGAAAGCAGACCCTTCCTATGAAAACTTTCATAAGCCAAATATAGTGAAGTGCAGAAGCAGTTGCCATTAATGTATGTGGGAAATTTTTTGAGCATTTCCAGACCCCCAAAATACCCTCTTTTAGGCTTTTCTGACACCTTGGGACACATCTTACTAATGGATGGTCAGAATAAGTGGAGATAAAAAATAGATGCTCACAGACACAGTGCAAAGCTCTGGTGGCTTGATGCTAAGAACCTGAGTGTAATTCCAGGGAAGGAGCTTGGCAGTGCCCCTCTCACTGCTTAGGATGTGTGTTGTCTCTATGACTTGCTTCAAAACAAACACTGAATGCTGTTTTTGCTTTTAGCCATTGTTTGCAAAAACAAAATTCCTCTTCAGATTTCTTTTGGCTAGTGAAGAGAGGTATTCATGGAGGTCATTTCTAAAGGTGAAGCGGAGTAACACGAACTTTCCAAAAGCAGGGATACCTGTATCTTTAACTTTGTATCATGCATTTTAGCATAATTATTTTACATAGAGGACAAATGAAGCTTTAAAAAGTCAAATAAACAACATGTACTAGTTAAAGTTACAGACTCAGGGTTCGGAATTCAAACTCAGATCCTTAGGTTTCTAAAAATTGCTCAGTTTCTAATCTGACACTGAGATAATCTAGGTTTACACTTCAGATTGCTGATGAGTAAGATGTGACACAGAGTAAAATTTGTGCTACCTTTCTGTTTCCTGTGATAGATTCTTTGATATGCTGATTTTAGCATTGTAAAACACATTTGGGGAATAAATTCCATTCCTTTATGTATCCATCATTAATTACATGTCAATATCTATGGAAGACCAGTGCCAAATAAAGCTTTTGTTAAACTTCACTAGGTCATCAGTGAAGTAGACAAAGGGAACACAATTTGAAATGCTCACTTGGTAAATTTTCCTTTCTGACTTGCCTTGGTGTTCATTTGGCTTTTTGGGCAAAATATGTTACCATATTTGGGGAGAGGAGTGGGCATTTCTTACCCTTTGTTTCCTATCTCCTTTTTTATTTTCTCATTTTCTTAGTTTTATTTTTTTCACAATTGTCCTCCTTACTAGAACTTTTTTTTTTAAGTTATGGGGTTGAAATATAGTTTGTGATCTTTTCTTGCTGTGAAATGCAATACTTTATTGAAGCCTTCCATATCTCACACAGATGGGTTAAAATTGAGAATTGGATAGGGGTGCCTAGGTGACTCAGTCAGTTAAGCAGCTGACTCTTGGTTTTGGCTCAGGTCATGATCTCACAGTTTGTGACTTCAAGCCCCACATCAGGCTCTGTGCTGACAGCATGGAGCCCTCTTGGGATTCTTTGTATCCCTCTCTCTCTACCCCTCCCCTGCTCACACACGCTCTCCCTCTCAAAATAAATAAATATACATTAAAAAAATTAGAATGGGATAAGATAAAAAAGCATATCATGAAGTGTTTTTATTTGGTACCCCTCAAAAAAACCACACAGATAAACATGCACATACAGATATACCCACATACAGGTAAATGTACAAACTGCCACTTTGGGTATGAATTTGTTCTGTTAATAACTCTGGGACCCCCAGCGATTTCTGGACCTTGATATCATACTCCCTAAATAAATTTGACTTCATTTGTTAGTGCATCTTCATTGTTTTATAAGCATTTTGAATCTTCATAAATTATTTTAAATATTTTAGAGTCTTACAACATAAGAGATTTCTATGTTTTCTTAAAAATATTAATTATACATTTGATTTTTGAAATGGCAGCAGAGAAAACAGTTGCTAGGGCATTAAGTTTAATGCACAAGATCAATATTCTCATGTTAGATACCCAGAAGTCTGGACAGAACCAGGGATATGGCCTCTGTGAAACATACACTTACTGAATAATTCTTTGTGTTACCAACTTCCCAAATATTTTAAGAGATTTTATCATGTGAGATAGGGACTTTATGTAAATATATTTCTTTTTCTTCCCCATTTCCTACCTATATCTCTTCAAGGACACCAATAAACTTTTGATTAGTACCATGGGCATTTCTAACTTCCTATATTCAGGTTTCTTTTACAATCAATTCTGTCATGAGCTGGACTACACAGTTTTCCCTTACATTCTAACCATAATTCATTATACCCTTGTGATTTCTTTATAACACTTTTTCTTGATTTGCAGGAAACTCTTCAAAAGCAGGCCATCAATCACTGAACATGTGCATGAAGAAATGACCTTCATGTCTGTTTCTTGTTCTAAATAATTTCTCTCTCCTTGTACAAATTCTTCAAGGTAGTATAATTTTTTTAAGCTTGTTCCAAGTTTTTGCTGTGATATTGTAATCAAGTATTGTAGGATATCTATGTGTGTGAATGCATGATACATGTATTTATTTACACTATATAAGTATAAATATTTATAGAAGGCAGATTAGTTTACTCATTATTTTGCTTCTTGTTTGTAATTTTTTTTAGTTATTTAGGTAAGAAGACAAGATTATGAACACATCATGTAAGAAGTTAAACAATGTTTTTGTGTTTATATAGTTCTCTTCTGAATGTTTTAATTGTTTTGAATACCTAATGATGTGGTCCACCCAGTGACTTTTTAATTACTTTAAATAGTAATTTTTTATAATACTCTTACAGAGGGCAAAAAGTGTAGCATAAAGTAGTGTTGGATTTTTTGATGATTATTTAAAAAATTTTTCAGTATGGGGGCGCCTGGGTGGCGCAGTCGGTTAAGCGTCCGACTTCAGCCAGGTCACGATCTCGCGGTCCGTGAGTTCGAGCCCCGCGTCGGGCTCTGGGCTGATGGCTCAGAGCCTGGAGCCTGTTTCCGATTCTGTGTCTCCCTCTCTCTCTGCCCCTCCCCCGTTCATGCTCTGTCTCTCTCTGTCCCAAAAATAAATAAATGTTGAAAAAAAATTTTTTTTTCAGTATGTGAGGAATAAATGAGCATAGGCTTTACCTGTAGGCAGACTAGAACCATCATAGTTTCCTAGTATCTGTTGATTAGTCAGGTTAAGCTAGATTATATTATTCTGTAGTAGGCAGCAATCCCAAATCTTAATGATTAAGTAATGCAAAATTTTCGTACTTAATCATACTATGAACCTAGCATTATTTGATAGATAATTTGGTAGATTCTACTCCACATCGTCACTTGGAGATACCCTCTGAGGGAGATTTACCATTGTGTAACTGAAGCATCTGGAAGACCTGATCCTTTCATCTCCATAGATGGTGAGAAATGTGTTTGAGAGTCTTAAATTGTCCATTAACTACCTTGGCACAGAAGGTCATATCTACCATAACTGTACTATAACCATAACTCTTATAGTCCATTGGCTAGAACTACATATATGGTCCTACCTAGTTGTAAAGAAGTAGAAAAATGTTTTTCAGCTATGTATTTCCAAGATAAGAGGGAGTCCCAGGGGAGTCTTTATTGAAATGTAAAATTATTCCATCATATTCATGCATTATTTCTCAAGAAGTTTAAATAAAAATTACAAGTGTCTGACAAATTTTATTATACTATTTTAGTTTTATATTAAATTTTACTTTACATTTTTAAAAAATGTTTATTTTGAGAGAGAGAGAGACAGAGACAGAGCATGGGCATGCACATGAGTGGGGGAGGTGCGGAGAGGGAGACAGAGAATCCCAAGTAGGCTCTGCACTGTCAGCACAGAATCCAATGGGAGGGGCTCACTCTCATGAACCGTAAGATTATGATCTGAGTCAAAATCAAAAGTTTAATGCTTAATTGACTGACCCACCCAGGCACCCTTATACTGTTTTAATTTTAAACATTGATGAGATTCACCAAAGTTTCTTCAAATTATTTGACTATGCTTATTCTCCTCCTCTTTTATTGTTTGCTTATTTGTATTATGTTAACTGATATTAGTAATTTTAATTTTAATAATTAACTAACTTTAATCCTTGTTTGACATGTATGTCTTTCTAAATTAATATTTCAGAATTACATAGTTTACTTTTGCTAGACATTTTAGTATCAGGAAATGACTAATTTCAGATCTCTTTTTTGTTATTGAGAATAATATTTGTAAATTACCAAAATTAAGAACCATCCATATATTTTCATTTACAAAATACATTTCCTATACTTAATGTTTTTTAAAAGAAACCATGTGTTTTATGTTATTTCCTTAGGTTAATAAAAAGGAGTCTGTAAAGAATCCTTTGATGTTCATACAGTTTTGTCTTTCATATGCTGTATCAACACTTCTGTACAGCATTGCACAACCACATCACATAAATTAATTTATGTAAACTATCAACCATTTTCTTAATTTTATCTAAAACACCTCTGTGTGGTTAACTTAAATAGTTCAGCCAGTACTTTTTGAGTATCTATTAATGTTCAAAGTATTGTGATAGCTGCTGCAAGTACTAGGCCAACTTGATGCATATAATATATTTGAAGAGATAAAGCATTTACACATGCATTTGTTTTGGTGTTTTATAGCTAGAGAGTTCATTTTCAGAACTGCGTAGTAAAAGAGAATTATGTTCACAGATACGGATAAATCTCTCTTATCCGTGCATTTGTTTAGGGGTGTACATAATTCTAAAAACAAATCGTTTAAAACCATTTACATTTTGTTTTAGAATATTTAATACAATTTGAAGCAGTGGAATAAATAATAATCTGATGTATGTATTGCTTGAATTAAAGCTGGAATTGTCTGTGAAAACCTGTATTATGGACGAGGGCAAGGATGATCTTTGTGTACTGGAAGCTGAGGAAAGTTAGTTTAGGATTCAAAACTTAATATAAAATATCCTCCAAGTGAAAAAACCACACAAGAACAAGTTGGAATTTTCCTACATTTATAGCTTAATTGAAGAAAATAGAAATACTTAACTTGCCTGACTTGGATGATCTGATAATAACCAATGTTGGAAGTACACTGGCTAAACGCCAATTCATAGATTACATCTCCAGATTTGCTCCTTGCTGTTACATGTATGCTATTTATCAAAAGTCTTGTTTTCAGTCACCAAGATCTTATATATAAGAAAGCTATAGCCTGCCCAATTTCCAAATCTAATCCTACAAAGTAATATACCTTCCAAAGACTTAACTGTTTTACATATTTATGAATTTCTCCACAGGCCCCCTGAAAGATTCATTTCTCAATTGTGTCACAAGACATCACAGTATAATGCTTGGCTTATTTTCCCATCAAGTATTGTTCTACAGCTACCTGGTGTTTTCTATTTGCCATTGTCTAGAACAAACTGAGGATGCCGCGTTGACCCAGGCTGCTCAATGTGCAGGACTCATGCCTGCAAGCACTGGGACTCTATAAGACTTATCACTGTGCATTTCTGTGTCATATCACTAGCTCATCTGCAGAAATACATTCTGACTGAGTAATCCTGAGGTAGACAATGCTTAATTCTCCATTTCAAAATCTTCTAGGAATGGAAAAATGATTCAGCTGGAAGGCATCTGCCCTGTCAGCACCCTATTATCCTAACACTGTGTTTACTCTGTTACAGGTTTCAGTTATCCTTACACAGTTGGATCATTTTTGAAGCTGGCCTGGTATGTAACTTAACACCAGTTCACAGTATGTTTATGATTGGTTTTAACATGATACCTATGGATTTACCTACATCTGTTTGCCTAGTTTCTCTAGTCTCTACTTTTGAGAAATATACTTAGTAAAGAATTAATGGGAGGATAAATTATTAAAAACAGAAAAACCATTTGTTAAAAGAATGTAGTTATTTTAGTCATTACTAATTACCAGTGTACTGAAATAAATGCATCCACTGAAAAAAGGAACATTTCTATAGCTGCTACACACACACATGCACTTGTGTCACATACACAAATACACATATACATGTATAATTTCACATACACACAGGTGCTGTCTACAGTGTGTTAATGTATATTCATAAGATATAGAATTATAGTAAGAAATTACATTAAGAAATTTAATCTTGCTTACAAATAAAATAATCCAATTTACCAGTTACTTAGCATTCCATTTTCCCACATCTACTTATAAAATATTCTGTGCAAACAAAAAATCATTAATTTCTAATACCATGGAAAACACTGCAATTTTTTTTTCATGTTAGTTTGAAATGACAGTTCATTTTTTAGAAAGTAAAAAAATGGGTAAGGGTGTATAAAAGCAAAAAAAAAATCTCACTTTCAGTAGGTTTAATAGTTGGCTTTAAAATTATGTTTTTCTTTATAAATCTAGGTAATATGGTTTATATCAAATATTAGCAACACTGTCAGCATTAAGATAACATTTTCTTTTTTTGTGACCACAGTAAAAATTAATAATTTAATATATATGTATTTGAGTTGAATCATTTAATTGTTTCATTATTTACTTAATCATTGAATAAATATTACTTAGGTCCTTATATCAAAAACTTTCTTTAACATATTATAGTTTTAAATTTTAGATATATAATATCAAAATTGTAAATATGTTGGTGTTAGTTTACTCTTCTGTTTTTCCTTTTGTGGCTGCATTCTTTTTCAACACCTTTTAGATAGAAACTGATGAAACTCTGTTCCACATTGTGCTAAAATGTTTTCAGAGTTTGGATATAATAATGAGCTCTCAAAGTCATTTTATTGAAACTTTATTTTTTTGTCTAGATTACATACAGTCTACTTGATTAATTTAGGATGTCTTAATAAAAACTTATTTAAAAGAAAATAATGTCAGCTGACTTCATATTAGATTCAAAATTAGGTCACAGTTTATTTATTTGAAGGATCATGCCTTTGAATTGATAATATACATATGATGCTAGGAGTGGATGAGTTTTCTTTATAGCTTTATTTGCAATTCAAATTAACTACATGTTTTATGATCATATGTGTAGATATATATTATTTTAATATCATTTATAATCATATGCATGTATATGTATGCATGTATGCATGTGTGTAGGTACATTTAAATCTCTCAGAAGTACTGTAACACAAACTTGGTTGCTTAAAACATAGTTATAGAGACTAAGAATCTGAAATCAAGATGTTATGGGAGGGGTTGCCAGGGAAGGTGGTATAGGAGGATCCTAAGCTCACCTCTCCCATGGATACAACTAGAAACATTCACATCAGTGTAACCCAGAAAATGACCTGAAGACTGGCGTAACAGACTCTCCAAAGTGAAATATAGAGAAGAGGGTAGAAAGAACTGAAATGTGGTTGGGAGCTAAATGGTCCCACACAACTGTCCCCAGGAGGGTGGGACACTAACATGGAGAGGTGAGAGGACCAGTCCCTCACACTAAGCATCCCAGGTACGAGGAACCCACATGAAAACCAGAGGGGCATAATTTTGTGAACTTTTATAATCAACAGGACTTAACACCTGGAACTTTAAAAATCTGTGGGCTTAGCTCTGGAAGAACCTGGGCGGTAATAGGAAACTGAGTCTCTGCCCATAAAGAGGACAGCAAACAGTCCCATGGAGATACAGCATAGAAGCAATAGTTTGCAAAATGCCTGGGGTATATGGGATGGACATTTGCTTACTAATCTCAGAGCTTGTCCTGGAGGGGCAGGGATCTTTGGGAGATTTCTCAGGAAAAGAGAAGCTGGTAGGTGCCATTGTCTTCCGCTGCCCCCAACCCTGGATATAAGGATAACTTCAGGAACCAGCACATAGCAGCATTCTCCACCTAGCTTGCTAACAGCTTTCACTGCCCCCACGTACTTCTTTGGATACACTCCCACCAGCCTAGCCAACCTTCGCAGGGGTTTTGGATGACTGCAGGGCCTCTCCCACAGTGGACCAGTGTGGACCTTGTTAACACTCCATGTCCAGTCCCCACATTCTCCCACAAACCTGCCTCCTCCAATATATTCTTAGCCAGAGCCCACCTAAAGTGGTGCCAAAAGCCTGACAGTGTGCAAATAGCCCAGACCGGGATCAGTACCACTCCAAAGTGATGCCTGTCCTGGAGAGAGGGGAAGCTAAGCACACACACACCAGTCCCACTATGGCAGCAACAGTGAGCTGGGGGCAGTCATCAGGTCAGACTGTAGGCTCTGCCCACCAATGAAGACTTCTTAGAGAACAACATATTCAGGAATACACTCTGAAGTTTGGTGCTACTGCATCTCTGGTAAGCACTTAGTCTAACTCAATGCCATCCCAAGGTAGCCTCAGATTGACTCCTTAATAACACAGGGACAAAACCCTGCTCACAACTGGCAAAGAGAGCTGTTGCAGATGACTGATGGCAAAAACAGATCAGCCACGACTGAAGATGCACACAAAACACATAAAGAGGCACCCGTGAAGCTCCAGGTGAACAGAGGACACTATAGGGTACTACTGGAAATCTTTATATGGCCACTACTTGGAAGAGCAGGAAACATGGATGATTTTCCTAACGCATAGAAACAGACAAGGAGTGTTAGACAAAAAAAAGGAGGCAGAAGAATATGTTCCAAATGAAAGAACAGGTCAAAAATCACAGAAAGAGCTAAATGAAACATAGATAAGTAATATGTCTAATAGAAAATTTAAAGTGGTCACAAAGATACTCATTGGACTGGAAAAGAGTGTAGGAACTCAATGAGATCCTCAACAAAGAGATAGACAACAATAAAGAACCAATTGTAGATGAAGAATTCAACAACTGAAATTAACAACATACTAGATAGAGTCAGTATTAGATTAGAGTAAGCAAAAGAATTGATCAGTGACTTGGAGGACAGAATAATGGAAAGCAATCAAACAGAAAAAAAATAATAAATGAAAATGGACTTAAGGAACTCAGCAACACCAAGTATAATAACATTCACTTTATAAAGATCCTGAAAGGAGAAGAGAAAGAAAAAGGGGCAGAAAACTTATTTGACCAAATGATAGCTGAAAATTTGTTGAATCTCGGGAAGGAAACAGAAATCTAGATCCAGGAGGCACAGAGAGCCCCAACAAAATCAACCCAAGGATGTTCATACTAAGAAACATAATTATTAAAATGACAAAAAGTAGTGATGAAGAGACAATTTTAAGAGCAGCAAGAGAAGAAAAAAAAAGTTACATATAAGGGAAACACCATAAGCCTATGAGCTGATTTTTTAGGAGAAACTTTGCAGGCCAGGAGGAGGGGAATGAGCTATTTCAAATGCTGAAAGAAAAACAAAAACAAAACAAAAACAAAAACAAAAAAACCCAAAACCAAACCAAAGCAAAAACTGCAGCCAAGAATACTCTATCCAGAAAGATTATCATCCAAAATAGAAGGAGAGATAAAGAATTGCTCAGACAAAAGAGAACAATCCTTCAAGAAGACACAACAATTGTAAGTATTTATGCACCCAACATGAAGGCAACCAAATACACAAGGCAGCTAATAACAAATATAAAGGAAGTAATCAGTAGTAATTCAATAATAATAGGGGACTTTAACACTCCACTTAAATAGAAGGAAAAATCATCCAAACAGAAAAACAAGAAAAATATCAAACAATCTAACCTTATAGCTACAGGAGCTAGAAAAAGAAGAACAAATAAAACCCCAAATTAGTAAAAGGAAGGAAATAAAGATTAGAGCAGAAATGAGTGAAAAAGAAACTACAAAACAATAGAACAGATCAATGAAACAAGGAGTTGGTTTCTTAAAAAGATCCACAAAATTGATAAACTTTTAGCTAGTCTGATAAAAAATTATAAAAATAAAAATTAAAAACAGAGAGGAGAGAGAGAGAGAGAGAGAGAGAGAGAACACTCCAATACAATGAGAGATGAAAGAGGAGATCTAACAACTGACACCACAGAAACACATAGGATTTTAAGAGAATATTATGAAAAAGTTATGGGACAACAAATTGGACAACCTAGAAGAAATAAATTCCTGGAAACACAAATCCCCCAAAAATGAATTAGGAAGCAACAGAAAACTTTTTAGCCCAATTACTCACAATGAAATTGAATCAGTGTTCTAAGAACTCCCAATGAACAAAAGTCCAGGACCATACAGCTTCACAGGTGAATTCTACCAACATTTAAAGAAGAGTTTATACCTATTCTTCTCAAACTACTCAAAAAAAAAAAAAAAGGCAGGAAAACTTTCACATTGATTTTATGAGGCCAGCATTACCCTGATACCAAAATAAGATAAACTACAGAAAAGAGAACCACAGGGTGCCTGGGAAGGTCAGTTGGTTAAAGTCTGACTCTTGGTTTTGGCTCAGGTCATGATCTCATGGTTCATGAGGTTGAGCCCCACATTGAGTTCTGCACTAATATCATGGAGAATGCTTACGATTTTCTCTTTCCTTCTTTCTCTGCTCACTCCTCTCTGTCTCTCAAATAAGTAAACATTTTTAAAAAAAGAACTATAGGGCATTATCTCTGATGAACTTAGATGCAGAAATCCTCAGCAAAATATTATCTAGCAAACCAAATCCAGCAATTCATCAAAAGAATCAGGGACACCTGGGTGGCTCAGTTGGTTAAGTGTTCAACTCTTGTCTTTGGCTTAGGTCATGATTTCATGGTTTATGAGTTTAAGCTCCATATGGGGCTCTCTGCTGTCAGCACAGAGACCGCTTTGGATTCTCTGTCTCCTCCTCTCTCGGTCACTCTCCCATGCCTTCTCTCTCTCTCTCTCTCTCTCTCTCTCTCTCTCAAAAACAAACAAACAAACAAACAAACAAACAAACATTAAGAAAAAAGGAATCACCACAATCAAGTGGGATTGATTCCTAAGATGCAAGGATGGTTCAATATTTATAAATCAATCCACATGATACATCACATCAGTAAGAGAAAGGATAAAAACTGTGTGATCATTTCAATAGATGCAGAAAGCATTTGACAAATTACAACATCCATTCATGATAGAAACCCTCACAAAGTCAGTCTGGAGGAACATAATAAAGGCCTTATATGAAAAACCCCCAGGCAACATCATACTCTTGTAAAAAATGGATTGCTTTTTCCCTAACGTCAAGAGAAACACAAGGATGTTCACTCTCACCACTTTTATTCAGCATAGTACTAATGGAAGTCTTAGGTACAGCAGTTAGACAACATAAAGAAATAGAAGGCATCCATATTGGTAAGGAAGAAGTAAAGTTCTCATTATTTGCAGATGACATGATACTATATACAGAAAATTCTAAACACTCCACCAAAAAACTACCAGAATAAATGGATTCAGTGAAGTTGCAGGATACAAAATCAATGTACAGAAATCTGTTGCATTCCTAAACACTAATAATGAAGTACCAGAAACAGAAATTAACAATCCTATTTACGATTCCACCAAATATTATAAGATACCGGGGAATAAACTTAACCAAGGACTTTAAAGACCTATTACTTTGAATACTATAAAACACTGACAAAGTAAATTGAAGATGACAGAAACAAATGGAGAGATATTCCATGCTCATAGATTGGGATAATCAATATTGTTAAAATGTCCACACTGTCCAAAGCAATCTATAGATTTAATGCAATCCCTATCAAAATAGCAATGATATTTTTCACAAAACTAGAATAAATAATTCTAAAATTTGTATGGAATTACAAAAGACCCCAAATACCCAAAGCAATTTCCAAAAAAGGAAGAACAAAACTGGAAGTATTCTAATTACAGATATGAAGATATATTACAGAGCAGTAGTAATCAAAATAGTATGGTACTGGCATAAAAAGAGACCTGGGGCACTTGGGTGTCTCAGTTGGTTGAGCGTCCGACTTCAGCTCAGGTCATGATCTCACAGCTTGTGAGTTTGATCCCCACATCAGGCTCACTGCTGTCAGAGCAGAGGCTGCTTCAGATCTTCTGTCCCCCTTTCTTTGCCCCTTCCCTGCTTGTACTCTCTCTCTCTCTCTCTCTCAAAAATAAATAAATATTAAAAAAAAAACAAAACAGAAAGAGACCTATAAATCCATGGAACAGAATAGAGAGCTTAGAAATAAACCCAGTTTTATATTGTCAATTAAACTTTGACAAAGGAGACAAAATGTGCAATGGAAAAAGACTGTCTCTTCAAAAAATTGTGTTGGGAATATTGGACAGTTATGTGCAAAAGAGTAAAACTGAATTACTTTCTTATACCGTACATGTAAATAAACTCAAAATGGATTAGAGACTTAAATGTGAGACCTGAAAGCATAAAAAATCCTTGGAGTATTTCCCCTTAATTTTTACGTCTTTATTCAGTTATAATTCGTGTTGTATAAATTTACTCATTTATAATGTACATTTCAATGATTTTAATATATTCAAAGAATTGTGAAGCCATCACTGCAGTCTTAAGTTGAGAAAGAACATTCTGATCACCCCCAAAAGAAACCTGTGTTCATTAGCAAACTTTCTCCTTCACTCTATTTCTCTGTGTTCTAGTCCTAGGCAGTCTTTCATCAAATATTTGCCTGTGTATATTTCTCTGTTCTTGACATTTCCTATAAATGAATTTTCATAAGATGGAGTTTTTTGTGATTGGTTTATTTTGCTTCCTTTTTTTAAAGGTTCATCCATGTTATAGCATGTATCATTATTCCTTTTAGTGCCAAACATATGCTATTGTATGGACACAAACCACATTGTGTTTATCCATCCAGCAACTAATGGACATCTGGATTATTTCCAACTTGTAGCGATTTTGAATAATGTTCTATGGACATACTAGTAAAAGTACTTCTGTGGGCATATATTTTCATTTGTCTTGGGTACATAAATAGGACTGGAACTGATGGGTCATATGATAACTATGTTGAACATCTGAGGAAATGTCAGGGCATTTAAAAATTGCTGTACTATATTACAGTCCAGCTACCAATGTATGAGTGTTCTAATTACTGCACAGTCTGCCAACACTTGTTACTGTTTGTCTTTTTTATTATAGCTATTCTTGTTGGTGTGAAGTGGTATCTTATATGGTTTGATTTGAATTTGTCAAATGACTAATGATATTGAACATCTTTTCATATGCTAATTGGCCATTTAAATATCTTACTTGGAGAAGTATCTATTCAAGTTTCTTTTAAAATAATCTAAACTCTATTTTTAATTCCATTTTATGTCTTTTTATATGTAAGTTGTAAGAGTTCTATATATAATGTGAATAAAATTCCTATATTGGATATGTGATTTACAAATAGTTTCTTTTATTCTGTGGATTATTTTTTTCAGTTTTTTGGTAGTATCTTTGTAGGGGAAACATTTTTAATTTGGATACAGTCCAGTGTATCTCTTTTCTGTGTCACTAGTTAAATTATCTCTTTGTTTTCACATTTTAGTCCTGGTTACCAGGTATAGTTACCAGGTCTGGTTACCTGGTTTCTCCAGGTTTCCAGAAAAAATAATGGAATTTCAGATAAACAACAAATAGTTTTTTTCTGTATAAATATGTCCCAAATATTGCATGGCATACACTTATATTAAGTAAATAGTTCTTTTTATTTGAAGTTCTATTTTAATTGGTCATCCTTATGCTGTGTCTTTATTTGCAAGAGATAGCCACCTATTAGTAGGGAGCATGGAATAGGCTGAATAACTCTTTAAAGAGTTGAAAATACTGAGATCAGTAGGCCTAGATTCTGATTTCAGTTTTTTAAATGATCCGGTGGGTCGTTTTGCTTTACTTTGCTGCCTTTACATGTAAGGCAAGTGAGGAAGATAATGCCTGGCCTCACTTTCTTCACAGAAGTGTTGTCAGAATGGATGAAGCAATGTACACATAAGCACAGAACATCTTGGAAGACAAATACTCTATAAAACTGTAGTATCATCATTATTATTATTGTTATAGAGAGAATTTTGAAAAGTCAGCTGGCTGAATATATTATAGTAATCTTCTCCAAAAGAAAAAAAATAAAAAAACACATTACAGTATAGATTTAATGGCTTTGTCTTCTATTTTATTCAGCACAGCATAAGAATATAGATGTACAAATTTTGGATTATGAAAGTGCATTGTTCTCTGTTTCATGTTGCCTTTATGGCTTCTTAGTCTGTACCTAACAGTATGTATGCTATTGCACTTATACCTCTCCTTCCATTTGTAAAAATCACTAAGCATAGTCAGAGGTCCTACATTTTTTAGATTTTATCTTGTGTATTTTTGTGTATGTATATGCATATGGATAGTGGAAATGGTGTTTTTTGTGCATTAATAATATGTAATATACTATATCTGATCTGATGAGGCTGTGATGGCTCACATATTTAATAAAACTATCATTATGTTAGTTTATATTTAGATCCTGATTACTTCTTATAATGAAAATATCATATATAACTATGAGTTTATAATTTACACAGTAAATGTTGGAATGAACAATCATGGAAGTCACCTTCGCAGGCATTCTTTATGTGAAATAAGGGATTTTGCAAATTCACTAATTTTTAAGCTGTGTCTGCATTCTAATATCTTTTGAATATGCAGAGTGTTTAAGACAGGTAGGAGGTGAAGAAAAAGAAACTAAATTCTAGGATCAAGTGATAGCATATATATGGAAATATATACTATATACACACCTACATATATATATATATATATATATATATGCATGCATATCTATCTATATATATGTATACACACACACAAACACATACATAGATATATACATATACATCTATATTTCAAAACAGAATATTTATATTTAGAACATTTACAAAACTCCATACCACTATTTTAAAATTGTTTTTATTTTGGGGGCACTTTGGTGGCTCAGTCAGTTAAGCGTCTGACTTTGGCTCAGGTCAGTATCTCATAGTTCATAAGTTTGAGCCCCATATTGGTCTCTGTGCAGACAGCTCAGAGACTGGAGCCTGCTTCAGATTCTGTGTCTTCATCACTCTCTCTTCCTCTCCCACTTGCACTCTGTCTCTCTTTCAAAAATAAATATTAAAAATATTAAAATTGTTTTTATTTTTCATTTAATTTTTATGTAACTCCAACAAAATACTAACTTTTGGATGTAATTCACAGAGTCAAGCACATAATGTAATAAGGCTAGAATCAGGTGATATTTAGAAAAATAAGTCAATTGTGAGTAGTTTTATGTCAACATTATATTTAATTAAAAATATTCATGGGGTCCCTGGGTGACTCAGTCTGTTAGCATCTGACTTTGGCTCAGGTCATGATGTCACAGTTTGTGGCTTCAGGTCCTGCTTCCGGGCTCTGTGCTGACATCTCGGAGCCTGGAGCTTGGAGCCTGGAGCCTGCTTCGGATTCTGTGTCTCCTTTCTCTCTTTCTCTCTCTCTCTCTCTCTCTCTCTCTCTCTCAACCTCTCTCTCTCTCTTTCTTTCTGCCCCTCCCCCACTTGTGCTGTCTCTCAAAAAAATAGAAAAGAAGAGAAAAGAAAAGAAAAGAAAAAAGAAAAAAGAAAAGAAAAAAATTATTCCTTACCTGGGGCACCTGGGTAGCTCAGTCTGTTAAGTGTCAGACTCTTGATTTTGGCTCAGGTCATGATCTTGTGGTTGGTGAGTTCAAGCCCCATGTTTAGCTCATGCTGACATCCTGGAGACTGCTTGGAATTTTCTCTCTCCCTCTCCCTGTGGGCCTCCCCTGCTTGTGCTCTTGCTCTCTCTCTCTCTGTCTCTCTCTCTCGGGAAAAAAAAAAATTCCTACCTAATTTTTAATTTGTAGTTAAAATTATCTTCCAATTGTTACCTTCTAATATTTTCCTTAAAAATGGAACTTAGATTAAATGTATTTTAATGAAGATCACTTATGGTTTTTTTGTTCCTTTTTTTACATTTTTTTATATATGTATTTGAATTTGGAATCTTTTTGCTTAGGAATTTTATAATTAATACAATTCTGGGCTTTCACATGGAGAAGTCTCAAATTTACCTTCTCTATGCCCTTATAAAACAGGCATTTTATTTTTGTTTTCATCCACAAAGACATTTAATATTTTGAAGCTGATGTGTCATATTTGGCTGCCCTTGTCATATTACATCAATCATATTCCTTTCAGTGAGACATAATCTGATTTTAGTTGATGAACATAACTTGATTTGAGACAATAGAGTCCTGTCTTCTATAAAAGGTGAAAGAAAATAAAAGCAAAGGTAAAAATTTTAAGATTAAAAACAAACTAAAATCCTTTGTCATGGAGCAATTAGAATATACAATAGAAAATTTATGTTTTTCTTCTTGTTGTCTTCTCAGTTTCATTTGTATGTGAATGTATAAGTTCAAAAGAGTCAAATGTGTAATAAAACATTGAATATTGTGTATAATTTTGAATCAGATGCAATTATGACTGTAGTAATAAGCATAAAATTGCTGAATCAGATGCAGTGATGGCCATAGTAATAAGCATAATAGCTTTGGTATATAGAAAACCTATTGTTTTTAGTAACGGTATTTTGTTTAATTGTTGATGAATTTGTTACATACATTTAATTTTTTAAAATGTTTATCTTTGAGAGAAAGAGAGATAGCATGAACAGGGAAGGGGCAGAGAGAGAGGGAGACACAGAATCCAAAGCAGGCTTCAGCCTCTGAGCTGTCAGCACAGAGCCCGATGTGAGGCTCGACCCCACAAACCGCGATATCATGACCTGAGCTGAAATTCAATGCTCAACAGACTGAGACACCCAGGCATCCCTCTTATATAGATTTAAGCAATACTTGTCTCTACCAGTGAATGTTTCAGTAAGTCATGTTGCATTTTGTATCTCTTTAATTTTTCTACAGATTCTAAATTTTCTCCAACCATGTGGAGAGATACATTCAGACATTTTCTTCAACATTTCAGATTGATCATTGAAGAATCTGTACTCCTTATCAATCAGACCCTACCATTTTGCCATTGCAACTACCTCTTCCTCTGCCCCTCACTTTTTGACATCTAAATTTTATTGTTATTAAATAAAATATTCCTGTGACAAACATACAACAAATTTATAATGCCCCTCTATTTTTAATGAGGGTAATGATATTATTACCAAATTCAGAATATGAAAAAAATCCCAAAACTTATGAAATATTGTGGGCTTAAATTATTGTATAAATATTTTATTTTTTAATTAGCCCGCCTAGAAAATAAGGCATCACTGCTTTTATGGGACATCCTGCTTACAGATTTTGAGTATTTTTATGTTTTAACTTTTGGGATTAAAAGTATCTTCCCCTATTCTTATTTTCTAACTGCATATTTTCCTTGGTGAGGTGTCCATTCAGATTTTTGCCTACTTTTTAATTGGGTGCCTTGTTTCTTTTTGTGGAACTTCAGCAAGTCTTTGTACATTTTAGGTACAAGTACTGTATCAGATACATTTTTTGTAAATATGTTCTCCCAGTTGTGGCTTATCTTTTAATTCTCTTAACTAGTCTTTCACAGAGCAGAAAATTTGCATTTTAATGAAGTCCAACTTTATAATTTTTTCTTTTACTTTTGTGTTATATCAAAAGAAAATCATATAGGTTTTCTCCATTATGTTCTCCACGTTACTTTTTAGAAGTTTTATAGTTTTCCACTTAACATTTAAGTTGATCTATTTTGAGCTAATTTCCATGAATGATACATGGTTTGTGCCTATGTTAATATTTTTAAATGCAGATACTTAGTTGTTTCAGGATCATGTATAGAAAAGACTATACTTTCTCCATTGAACTTCCTTTGCTCTTACATCGTAGATTAGTTGACTGTATTTTTGTTGGTCTATTTCAGGGCTCAGCTTTTCATTCCATTGAGCCTTTTGTCTCTTCTTTCACTAATACCACACTGTCTTGATGGCCGAGGCTATAGAGTGAGTCTCGAAGTTGAGTAGTGTCAGTCTTCTCACTTTCTTCAATAGCATTGTGGCTATTCTAGGTCTTTTGTTTGTCTCTATAAACTGTAAAATCACTTTGTCCGTAGCCACAAAGTAACTTTCTTGGGAATTTTATTAGAATCATATTAAATACATAAATGAATTTGAGTATAACTGACATCTTAAACGTTATTGAGTCTTCTGTGAACGTGGAATAACTCTCCATTCATTTAGATTACTTCCATCAAAGTCTGTAGTTTCTCTCTTACATATCTTGAACATATTTTGTTGGATTTTTACCCAAGTATTTCTTCTTTTCATGGGGTGTCATGTAAATAGTGTTGCGGTTTTAATTTCAAATACCATTGCTCTGTGCTGGAACATAGAAAAGCGGCAGACATTTATTAGCCTTGTATTTCACAACCTTGCTATAAGTACCTACCATAATGTTCCAGGAATATTTTTGTTAATTCTTTTGAATTTTCTACAACAGTTATGTGTCATATGCAAACAAAGGTGGTTTTATTTCTTTCTTTTCAATATGTATTTTCTTTTCTTATATATTTGCATTAGCTAGGACTCTCAGTACAATGTGTAAAGGAGTGGTGAGAGGGAACATCCTTGCCTTATTCCTGATCTCACTGAGAAAGCTTCTCATTTCTCACCATAAGTATATTATGAGCTGTAGGATTTTGGAGATGTCGAAGTTGATGAAGTTCACCTCTTTTTTTAGTTTTCTGGAAGATTTTATTCTGGATGATGTTAGATTTTGTCAAATGCTTTTTTCTTTTTTGTCTGTCAAATGCTTTTTCTGCATCTCTGTGATCTTGTTTCTTCTTTAGCCAAATTGATGTGATGAATTACATTAATTTATTTTTTTATTTTTTATTTTTTTTAATGTTTATTTTTGAGAGATAGAGACAGAATGTGAGTGGGTTAGGGGCAGAGACAGAGGGAGACACAGAAGCAGAAGCAGGCTCCAGGCTCTGAGCTGTCAGCATAGAGCCCGACGTGGGGCTCGAACTCACGAGCTGTGAGATCGTGACCTGAGCTGAAGTCAGACGCTCAACTGACTGAGCCACCCAGGCGCCCCTAATTTATTTTTTTAAAATATAAACCTGCCTTCCATACCTGGAATACATCTTACTTGATTATGGTATATAATGTTTTTAACTCATTGTTGGGTTTGATTTGTTAATATTTTATTCAGGATTTTTGTATCTATGTTCATGAAAGTTATTGTAGTTACCGCCCACCCCCCCCCCCCCCCCGCCAGCACACACACACTCCTTTTTTTTTTTTTTTTTTTTTTTTTTTGGTAATTTTTTTGTCTGGCTTTGGTATTAGGGCAATGGTGGCCTCTAGAATTAATTAAGAAATGTTCCCTCTGTTCTGTAAGAACATCTGGTCCCCTATCTTCTTATTTTGGAAAGTTATCAGTTCAATTCTTACAATCTATTTTGGCCTATTTATTTATCCATTTATCTTTTATTAATTTTTGATTAATTGTTTCTTTGAAATAATTGGTGCATTTTATCTGTTCTCAAACTTGTGGGCCTAGAGTTGTTCATAGTATTTTTTTTTTTGTTAATCTTTAATGTTCATGGTAGCACTAGCAATGATCCTTCTCATTTTTGTTATCAATGATTTATATCTTATCTAATATTTCTTGGTTAGGCTCTCTAGGGGGGAGTATCAATTTTATTGATCTTTTCAAAGAACTAGCTTTTTGTTTCATTGATTTTTCTCTATTGTCTGCCTGTTTTCAATTTCATTGATGTATGCTTTTGGATTTTCTTTCTGTTCTTATGCTTACATTGAATTTAATGTGCCCTTTTTTTCTGGTTCCCAAGGTAGAGGCTTAGCTTTTTAACATTAAATCTATGTTTTTTTCCTTTTCTAATATATACACCTGAGGCTTATAGCTTTACCTCTAAGCATTGCTTTTACTGCATTCCACAAATTTTGATAGGTTGTGTTTTTCATTTTCACTTTTTTCAAAATATTTTAAAACTTTTGGAGACTTCTTTCTGACCCAAGAGTAGGGTCAGATAGTAGATACAGTTTCATTGCCAAATATTTGGGGGGAATTTCTAGCTATCTTTCTGTTCCTTACTCTCTTCTGATAGCATACATTGTATAATGCCTATTTTTAAAAATTTGATCAGGTGTGTTTTATGACCAAGAATGTGGTATATATTGTTGAATGTTTCAGGATGACAATAATGTGTATTCATGCATTGTTAGATGAAATATTTTATAAATGAATTCAACTGTTTTCTTAATGATTTCCTGTCTGCTAGTTCTGTCAATTACTAATGTAAGGGTGCTAAGTCTCCAAATATAATAGTAGATTTGTCTATGTCTCCTGCAGTTCTGCCAGTTTTTGCCTCATGTATTTGGCCCTTGTATGATTAGGGCTTACTCATTAAAGATTATTATGTCTTCTTGGATAATTGACTCCTTTAAAATTATGTGGTGTCTCTCTTTACACCAGTAACGTTCCTTGCCTTGAAGTGTTGTAGTATTGAAATTAATATAGAGATTCCACCTCTTTTTTGATTAGTGACAGAGTGATATATCTTTCTCTATCCCTTTGTATTTAAAGTAGGTTTCTTGTCAACAGTGTATAATTGAGTCTTGGTTTTTCACCTGTTCTCAGTCTCTGTATCTCATCTGGTGTATTTAAACCATTCACATTTAAAGTGATTATAGTATTGTTGGGTTAATATCCACATTTCTAACTCTTTTTTATTCATTTCTGTCTTTTGTTTCTTTTTCATATTCTCATTTTCTGCCTTTTCTGATTCAAATTGAGCATTTCATTGGTGTATTTTCTGTTCTGTATTAGCATATCAATTATATTTCCTTTATTTTTCTCAGTGGTTCTAGAAATTGCAATGTACATTTATTATTTTTTAGATATTTATTTATTTTAAGAGAGAGAGCGGGTGCAGACAAATGGGGGAAAGGCAGAGGGAGAGGGAGAGACAACTCCCACCAGACTCCACGCCTGGAAGGAAGCACAATGTGGAGCTCGATCCCAAGACCATGAGATCATGACCTGAGCCCGTATCAAGAATCTGACGCTGAACTGACTGAGCCACTCAGGCTTTTACACTTATAATCAATCCAAATCCTACTATGTCACTTGACAGGTAGTGCAAATACCTTAAAACAGAGTATTCTTTATTTTTTCCTCCCATCCCTAATAACATTGCTTCATTCGTTTCACTTATACAGAAGCTAAACTTACTAAATAGCTTGCTGTTGTTGATATGTTGAAGAAACTCTTACATAAGAATTAAGAAAAATAAAAATAAAAATAAATATTTTACCTGTATTCATTCCTTGTCTGACACCCTTCTATATGTAGAGCCAAGTTTCTGACCTATATTATTTTCTTCTCGCTGAAGAACTTTTAACATTTTTTTGCAAGTAGTTCTGCTGGTAACAAATCACCTCAGTTTTTGTTTGGGAAAATCATTAATTCCCTTTCACTTTTGAAAGATAATTTCTTTGGATACAGAAGTCTAAGTTAGTATTACCCTCCGTGTCAACACTTTAAATATTTCACTCTACTCTCTTCTTGCTTACGTTGTTTCTGAATAGAAGTCTGATATAATTTTTACTTTGTTTTTTTATAAGTAATATTTTCCCCCCTTCTTTAGATACTTTTGAAATTTTCTGTTTATCTTTGACTTTGTGCAGTTTGAATATGATATGCCTGTGTCTGGACATTTTGATATTTATCCTGGTTAGTGTCTGTCATTAATTTTGGAAAATTATTAGTCATTATTACTACAATTATTTCTTCTGTTACTTTTCTTTTTGGTATTACCATTATGTATATATTATAACTTTTGTAATTGTCCCAAAATTTTGAATATTGTTTCATCTTTTATCCATTTTTTCACTCTTTCATCTCTGTATTTCAGTTTTCAAAATTTCTATTGACATACTCAACTTCATTGATTTGTTCCTCAGCTGTGTCCAAGGTATTCTTCATTCCTGTTACAATTTTTTCCTATTATTTTCCTTTAATTCTATTATATGTTTTGCATCTCTCGCTTACATTACCCATCTATTTTTTTTAAATGTTTTATCTTTATTTTTGAGACATAGAGAGAGACAGAGTGTGAGCCTGTGAGGGGCAGAGAGGGAGACACAGAATCCAATGCAAACTCCAGGCTCGAGCTGTCAGCACAGAATGCAACACAAGGCTCAAGCTGACAAACCGTGAGATCATGACCCGAGCCAAAGTCAGATACTTAAATTACTGAGCCATCCAGGCACTCTAATCTGTGTTTGTGTATTGTCCACCATTTCCACTAGAGTCTCAGCATATTAAACATAGTTTTTCTAAATTTACAGCCAGACAATTCTAAAACATTTGCTATGTCTGAGGCTGGTTTTGATGCTTACTTTGTCTCTTTAGACTGTGCTTTTTGCCTTTTAGCATACCTGGTAATTTTTTGTTGAAAACGAAACATGTTGTATTGGGTAAGTGGAACTAAGGTAGACAAGCCTTAGTGAGACAGTTATGTTTTTCTGACTCAGAGTTAGCATATGTTTACTGTTTATCATAGCTAAAACTTCCTATGGTGTCTTTGTTTTTGTTTTTGTTTTCCCTTTTGACTTTGGGAATTCTCAGAGAATTCTTTTTTTTTTTTTTTCTTTTAAAGTAGGCTCCACACCCAGCATGGAGCCCAACTCAGGGCTTGAAACCATGACCCTGAGATCAAGATCTGAGCTGAGGTCAAGAGTCCAATACTGAGCTGGGTATTTGTTTCGCCCAAGTAAAAGGCTAGAGGGGGCTAGAGTTGTATTTCCTCAGTCTCTAATAAAATAGTTTCTGTTGAGAACAGGTTTCGTTAAGAACAGAGAACTATCAGCCTGTATCGGAAGAGGTACTTTCCCCTCCTCTGGGTAGAAGCACCAGAATTTTATCTCCAAGCTCCATGTTAAAATTTTGCAAGGGCTCCTGGGTGTAAAACACACCATGATGTTGTGGCTTCTCTAAGAGTGGGTCCTATTAGAGTTTTTAACTCTTAAAAGAATCTATACTGAGTCTCCCCATATTTGTCATTTACAGGTTAAAAAGTTCCTATTGATAATGACTGCAGTTCAAGCTTCTGCTGCTGAGCACCTTCTACTCCTGGTAAGTTGTGATTCTCTGTATATATCTGTCTTTCTAGTTTTCATGGCAAAATTTTTGCCCTGTGACCTCAATTCTATGATGTATCTAAGCAGAATTGCTGATGTTTAAGTGTGTTCAGCTTTTTTCTAGTGTGTATGAAAGGGATGGTTTTCAAGTTCTGTTCATGTTTGGACTGTATAAAACTAATTATGTTTTAAAGATTGGGAACTTCTATAAACATCAGTGACCTTGTTTTTAAAACAAATATTCTTGATAATCTGGGCTTATAGATCCATAAGACTTCTATTTTAAAACAATTAATTAGAATTACATTATTGTTCTATCAATAATTTCACTTTCCCTACAGTAGGAAAGGTATTCATTTCTTTTCTGATTTTATCTTCCAAAAATATACCATAAAATTCAACTTACAGTTTGGGAAATATTCAGTTGAATTTGATACACCTGATGAAGGCTGTAAAGCCTGGATACCAGGAAAGGAAAGTGAAGGTAGAAAATGTCTCAGGGGAAGAAGAGCAAGATTCCCATTTCCCTGAGGAAACATAAGGGCAGGCTGTGTTTACTTCATTTTGTTTGGATAATGATTGTAAAGGCATATGGGACTGAGCTATTTATTACTAGAAAGTAGTTATTGATATTGAGTAGATCAATCATAATGCTTGAAAGAAGTTGACCTCTAGGAACAGTGATTCAATTGTTTCAGAGAAACCAGAGTTTGTATATGGTATGCAAAAATATCATGTGAGATTTGAGGTTGGGTAAAAGATGTTAAGTAAATGATAGATGCATACATATGTGTACATGTATGTTTATGCATATATTTATATCCATACAAATGGTGCATTTTAAAAGAATTTTATAATTCCCTAATTTATACTAATTTTTTTCTTCATATAAGTCTGAAATATAAAAAACAAAAATGGTAAAATGCAAGATAAAAATTGACTTCAGTCACCAAGGCAGATTTAATATAAGTCCAAAACTATTCTAGTAATTGTAGTTCTTAAAATATTTTGCTGAAGTAATGGAATGATGGGTGACCATCCTGCCCATGATTGATGGTTTGAGTCTCTTCTCCTCTGTTCAGAGCCCTCTTTACCTCTCAGTATGACAGAAAATTTATTTTTTTTCATGAGTGAATACAAATATTTATGCAGATATGTTGCCTTTCCCCCTCTCCTTATGGTAGCATTTTGCAATACTAAGTAGAATGTTCTAATAGTCCAATTGAATTATTTGTCTGTGGATCATATTACCAATATTTGAAGCTGTACCAAAGAATCAGACGGTTTTTTGACCTGGAGAACTCATGAAGTCAAACCTTTCAAATTACGGTGTTCACTTACAGACGCAAGGCAAATAAATTGATGTTACCTGAAAAGCAACCATTTTTTTCTTGCTTGCATCTATCATGAGTAAAATATTAGGGTGACCAAAAATTTCAGCTTACTCAGAACTGAGAAATTTTGCTGGACATGGGACTTAGAAAGCTAAAACTGGGAAAACCCTGAGAAAACTGGGTTGAGTTGGCCAACTGATCTCAGAACATCCAAATTCATAAAGGAAGAAAAATATTAAATTATAAAACTGGAACTGTATGCCTCTGATTATTTTAATTTTAATTTTTGGCTACAGAAATTATATTTAATTCTCAATATCTGAAATTTTTAGATAAATAAAATTGCAATTCCCATTAAAAATTGTGGCAGGATTGTCACATTGGTTCAAAATACCAGATTTGTGTGTGTGTGTGTGTGTGTGTGTGTGTCTGTGTGTAATCATCACTTGGGGTCATGCAGCTTTCATTTCAGTTAATTTTTGATAAAAATGAACAGTGTGCCACAAATCGAGCAAATCAGCAAAGGGTTATAGATTATTTCTGTCACCCCAAAATTCCATTGTATTTAACATAGTCCTTTAAGAAGAATAAAACAAAGTTTATTTCTTCACATCAGTTTCAAAGACAGACAAATTAAACACAACTTTAATATCGATGAAGAGTTTGTCCTCTCTCTTTTTTTAAAGTAAAAGGGCACATTATGATTACACTCTGAGACTCAGGATGGTTACTTTACCTTCCTTGACTTTCATAGTAATTCATTCATTTAGCAAGAATTTATTGATCACATTTTGCAGGTTTTCCAAAGTTCTTTTCCTACTCAGCTTCATCTCATAGCTGGATGCTATCAGCCTTGAATTTCCTTTCCTTTTTGCCCACTCTCTCTCTTTGAGTAGCTTCCAGCTCAAGTGTAAATTCCTTGTAGAGTCTTCTTCCTCTACCAGGCTAGTGTGCCCATTATTTCAGTTTCTGTATGCAGTTTGTTTTACCTTATTGGTCCAGAATAATTATCAAGAATGACTCCCATTTTACTCACAAAAGAGCCTCAGCTTTCACCATAATTTATATGGTCATCCTTTAATCTGTGCTTCCACAATTCCCATAATGTATGTAATTTGTTACAATACATCATAATTTTAATTATCTTTACATTACATCCTTTAATAAATAACTTTAGAGTGCATCCTTTACTATTTTGTGAAGTACACAGTATTCTGTATTGTAACCCACTACAACCAGCACGTTTGCCAACACACAATAGATATTTACATAAGTTATCGATATAATGAATGTATAGAAGTTAATGCATGTGAGAAATGTTACAATATTTTTATAAAACAGTCACAAATATTTGTATTTTTAATGTTAAAACTATCTTAATTCTTACACTTAAGGCCAGTCTTCCATCAGCTGTCTCAAATATTGTGGATTGAATTTACACAAATCCAGTTAAGGTCACTTCTGCAACACAGTGACAATGATTTTACCAATATAGTCTGAAACAAATTGAGGTCAGTGTACATTTTCTCATAGCCTTGCTCTTAGCTTTCTTCCATGAACTGCAGAAGGTTTCAATTTACTGAAGCACCGAGGTAGGTAAGATCCAATCAAAGTAAAAGCAAAATCAATAAATGCTAACCTCGAAGGGCTAAATAGTAGTGACATCAGTCACGAAGAAAAGTTGTTTGCAGGTTTGAAACGCTATTGTTCTGTAATGGTAAGAGAATAAAACTGCAACTATGGACACTTGTAAGTTTTGTTTACCCTATAATTTGTTTAATATTTTTAACATGCAGACAGATAACAAGGTGAATTGTTAAACACTACTGATAGTGATTAATAGAGGAGAGGAAACCTGTTCTTCGCACCATGATATGAAAATATTTTGTCATTGTGGCACATTTTGTTAAAAGATTCTAAAAATAATTAAATGCTCAAGAAGTAATTCTAGAGAAACACTTTTTTTCCTACAAAGTAAAAAGTATTTCATTAAAGTAATCAGGGTTTCAATTTAGAAAGTAATTTAATGCTAAGACCAATAAATTTTGGTGTCTGAAATTGACAGGTAGGCAGAATGAATATAAACTCTGTTGCTTAGTATGTAGTCAGTGCTCAGTATT
The DNA here is from genome assembly GCF_022837055.1 of Prionailurus viverrinus. NCBI lineage: Eukaryota > Metazoa > Chordata > Mammalia > Carnivora > Felidae > Prionailurus > Prionailurus viverrinus. Next base: position 40,604,705 of record NC_062561.1, read on the forward strand.
TGATGCCAGCAAGCCCCCTGGTTGAGGAAGAGCAACACATGGCAGTCAAATTTCTGTGGCTACAGCTAGCACTAGTGATGAAGGACTTGTTGTTGTTTTGTTTTTTGTTCGACTGAAATTGAAGGAGTTAACAAAACTAGAAGGGCAAAGCATGCCAAGAAGAGAGACCTTAAATAAAAATCTTATAGATCATCTGGGAAGTATAGATATTATTGAAATGATAAGGCAAGAAGCAAATAGAATACAAAAATATGCAACTGCAATCCAGGAAAAGGTTAAGAACTTGAGAAAGCTTCAAGAAGGCAGTAGCCTCTGTGTCTTAAATCAGCACTATCTCCCTTTTTAAAACGAAAAAGCAAACAAATGACTAAAAAATAATAAGTGACTGACTGAAGGAAAAAATAAGTTAAAAGTAGATGAGGAAGGTTTCTATAGCTTATCTTAGGCTACAGATCATTTAGTAGCTTTGGGCCCTTGCTTTTCCATTACCTACTTAGACTGGAAGTACTTTTTGGTAGAGTCATTTTTCCTTTTGGAAAATTAGTGCTCAGCATATCAAATTCAGTTTATTTGGGGCCATATCACATATTCAGTAACCTGCTCCACTCATTTATATGCTCTTATAATTCTCCTGGAAATTTCTGCTTATAAAGGGAGGTGAGATTTTATAGAAGCTTTTCTTAAAGGAATGCTAAACTGGCATAAATTTAACTGCTTTACTTTTATATGATTTTAAACTTACTACTCAGTACAGCCTTTAGGGGTCCTTTACGGTACTGATCTCTGTAGAAATAATGCCTCATTGTACAAATCCACAAGGTCGTAGGAGAATATAATTCTCAAACTCTTTTCAAATGCAATTAACTTCTTTTCTGGTTCAAACTCCCTGAGTTAAAGCAGTATTTCTACCCATGAACGCCAAAACTTTGTCCCCATTTGTTTGAGTGACCCAAGCACATTACAGTTATATAGATCACTGGTTATTATGGTGTGTATGTCATGTAAAGAAGACCTTCAGCTTGCCCGCAATGAGTCTTGGTTCACTTGGTTTTCAAGTGTCCTGTCAATTTTGGTTAAATATTGATAACTTTGCACAGCAGAATGCAGAATGTTCATTTTGTGGGTAGATAACGGACAACTGGTGAAGTGAACCTTTTTCTATATTGTGGAAGTGCAGAAGTCATATACTGTTTTGACATAACAAAACCCTAGTATATAGAACCTTGTACAAAGAATCCGTATTATAATAATATCCTATATGTAAAGCCATGAGGTTAAATAAAATATCTTGATCTCTAATAAACACTTGAATAAAACTGTCCCCAAAGTAAATTTCTTAAGATGCCTCTGAAACCTGAAATGCATTCAGTATACCTTAAGAAAACATAATTTACTTTCCTCGGAGAAATTCTGAAAAATCAAGTAAGACTACTTACACTATTTATCATTACTACCTATGATAACTAAGTCCATAAGAGATAACATTTAGGTTTAAAGTTTTTTTTTAAATTAGTGCTATTAAGTGCATAAGGTATTTCTATTTATTCAAGCCTAAAATACTTTAAATTTAACTAAATTATTCTGCACCTCCACCCTATACAAATATATGCTATTTTGTTTAGAATATAATATTTTAAATCTTTCAGCAAATAGCTGATTAGTATTAGAAGGGCAGAATTAGGCAATTTTGGAAGTGAAATTGCATTTTACATAAGAGTACAGAAAATATTTTTAAAAAGTTATAGTGAAGAATTCAGAATAAAAGTAATTTTGTTGCCTTATATCATTTTTCATTTAAAATATCATTAAACAAAACTATATTTAAAAAATATTTTATGCTAGGAATTAATACCCAATAGCAATGAACAAGGCTGATGTAAGCTTCACAGAAATATGTCAAGTTGGAGAACAGAACATAAAACACCTAAGTATTTTATAGAGTTTGTAGTAGGCAGTGCATTCATTCTTTTGTGTGTACAATACCAAGTCCTCTAGGTCCTATCCTATTGCTGACTCGGCTGCAGTGTGTAGTTCCCACACAGGATTTAAACAGAAGCTTTGTGTTTGTGCAGTCTGATTGTCTTACAGCCTCAACTTGCTTGTCTTACTATCATCTCGGGTACACAAACATATCTGCCAATCATATATGCAGAACTCAAAAGTGAAGGGAACTTAAGGCATAGGGAGCAATGTTGGGGTGACTGTTGGCCAATAGGAGATACGAGCTGATAAATAAATACTTCCCTTTTCTCCATCCCCTACTCAGCTTCACTCCTGCTCTCCAGGATAACATTTGCAAATAGACTATTTACACATAGATCTTTACCAAAGGTGCTGCTTTTGGATGAAACCCATGCTAAGATAATGAGCACCATAAATACTTTTAAATATGAGATACTTAGAATGGGGTTGTGGAGCTAAATTACTCACCAGTCACATATCAATAATAATTCTTGTCAGAAGTGATTATTCCTGGCAATAAGTAATATGAATTAACTTCGCATACTTTCACTTCATGGTTGATTGGGATGAGTACAGTTGAAAGGTGAAGAGTTGCCTTTTGTAGTGGCTGTGGTTCCTCATCAATACGTATAAATAAGTATAAAGAGAATAAATATAAATATTGAGGGATAGCCTGGCTGTTGGTAGCTGATTTGAAAGCCTTTAAAAAAGGAAATAACCACATGATGCCATGATACTATGAAATGAATCATCATTCTAAAACAGTCTGTCTGATAAAATAGTGCAGTAATTTGTTTATGGCTCAGCTAAAAGCCAGGTTGAGAACTATACTTTGTGGAGTAGAGGAGAGCTGCCCTTCAGAATGGAGAATATTTATTGAATCAATGGCCAATGTTTGATATTTTGACTAAAGCATGAAGCTGAAGAAGAAATAACCTGAGAAGAAGCCCGGCAGTTAGTTAGGGTACCGATGATTCAGGGCTCTATGATAAAGAGTATATATGTAATTTATTAACAGGCACACACATACAGATATAGGTAAACATATCTATGTACCATTATGTAATTTAGAAACAAATAACACATGTGCATAGGAGGTATATACTTAGAGGTTGTTGGAAAAAAAGGACAAACACCTAAGAGAGTAAGAAGTTCATGGAACCAAGGAAATAAAATATTTTATAAAGAATAGTTTCATAAGGTAAGGAATCAATTGTCTACATCTGTGGTCCCTCAATCAATGAGCATAGTTTTGGTGCTATGGGTAAAAGCCCAAATGAAATGGAATAAAATATTAATTTGTTCATTCAGCAGATTATTTACTGAGAAACTGCCATGTGCTAGGCAGCCCTGTTTTAAGTTCCTGGAAATGTCAGCAAACAAAACAACAAAGAGCTTTTCTCCATTAGAATAGATAAAAAAATAAACATATTGAATAAATTAGTCATTGAGTATGTTAGAAGGTGATATATACATGGGCAAAAAATTAATGGACCTAGGGAAGCAGAACCAGGAGTGTTAAAGGACAAGGTTGGAAGGCTACTATTTTAAAGAGATGGCTAATGTAGAAATCATTAAGAAGGAGGTATTTAAGATGAGATTCATTGAAGGAGAAAGGTTGTTAAATATACAACTGAGGGACAAAGTTCCAACTAGAGAGGAGAGCCAGTGCAAAGTCCCCAAAATTGGAGAGCATGTGGTGTTTCCTAGAAATATCAAGGAGGCCTTGTGGCTGATGAAGGAAGAGTAAACTATAACAACAAATGAATAGGAAAAATCTCTAATAGATAAAGTAGATGATAGCATACAAGAACAGATGAGGGTATAAGCAGAGATAGAAATCCTAAGAAAGAACTAAAAAGAAATGCTAGAGAATAAAAATTCTATAACAAAAGTAAAGAATGACTTTGATATGCTTATTAATAGACTAGACATGACTGAGGAAATAATCTCTGCACTTGAGGACATCTTGGTAGCAAGTTCCAAAACTGAAAAGCAAAGAGAACAACAGGCTGTAAAAACAAACAAAAAAACCCCAGAACAATATCCAAGGACTGTGGGACAACTATGAAGACGTAACATATGTATGTTATACAAAGGTACAAAGGTATTATACAAAGGTAACATATGTATAATGGGAATTCTATATGGAGAAGAAAAAAAAGAACAGAAAAAAATATATGAAACTGTAATGACTGAGTTTCCCCAAATTAATATAGACACCAAACCACAGATCAGAAAACTCAAGATAACTGCCAGCAAATATACAAAAAGAACTATTCGTAGGCATATCATTTTATTTATTTGTTTATTTTTAATTTTATTATTTTATTTTATTTTGAGAGTGAGAACATGAGCAGGGGAGGGACAGAGAGAGAGAGAGAGAGAGAGAGAGAGAGAGAATCTGAAGCAGGCTCCAGGCTCTGAGCTGTCGGCACAGAGCCTGATGCAGGGCTCAAACTCATGACCTGAGCTGAAGTCAAATGCTAAATTGACTGACGCACCTAGGTACCCCAGACATATAATTTTAAACTACAGGAAATCAAACATAAGAAAAACCTTGAAAGAAGCCAGACAGAAAGAATACTTTACCTAGAGAGGAACAAAAATAAGGATTACATCTGACTTTTCAGAAACCATGCAAACAAGAAGAAAGTGGAGTGATCATTTTAAAGTATTGAGGAAAAATATCTCTGGCTAGAAATCTGTACCCTGCAAAATTATCCTTCAAAAGTGAAGAAGAAATAAAGACTTTCTCAGACTCACAAATAGTATATGCTTCTATATAATTGAAACGAAGACAACAATGATATATAAGGGATGGGAGGGAGGGATTAGAATCATTTGGTTATTATAAAGTACTCACACTACTTATTAGGTGGAATAGTATTTCTTGAAAGTGGACTTGAATTAGCTGTAAATACATATTGCAAACTCCAGGTCAACCCTAATAAAAGTTTCAAAAAAAGTATAACTGATATCCTAAGAAAGAAGAGAGAATGAAATAATATAAAATGTTCAGTTAATACCACAAAAGGCAGATAGAAAGTGGAAGACAAAAATAGGAAAAAAAACAAGGGCAACAAATAGAAAACAGTAACAAATATTGTAGGTAACAATTCAACTATATCAGTAATCACTTTAAATACCAATGATCTAAATGCACCAATTAAAAGATTGTCACATTGTATCAAACAAGATAGATAGATAGATAGATAGATAGATAGATAGATAGAGTCTCCAAAAAAAGGTACATTAAATATAAACACACATATATATTAAAAATAAAAGGATACAGAAAAATATATCATACGAATACTAACCAAAATACAGCACAAGTAGCTGTGTTAATTTCTGACAGTCAAGACTTCAAAACAGGGAAAGTTATCAGGGAAAAAGAAGGATGGGCATTACATGATGATAAAGAGGTCAGTTCTCCAAGAAGACATTCTGAGTGAGTATGTGCCTGACAACAGAGCATCACACTGTGAGGCAAAACCAATAGAACTGCAAGGAGAAATAAATGAATCCGCTATCATAGTTGGAGACTTCAACACCCCTTTCTCAAAAATGGACCAATCCAGCTGGCAGAAAATTAGAAAAGTCATAGTTGAACTCAACAGCACCATGTACTTGACATCTGCTGACTAAAAAGACAGCAGCAGAATGTACATTCTTTTCACACTTGACTAGAATGTTAACCAAATTAGATCACATAGTGGGCCATAAAACATACCTTAACAAATTTGAAAGAATAAAAATCATACAATGTCTGCTCTCAAACCACAATAGAATTAAACTACAATTCAATAACAGAATGATAACCAGAAAATCCCCAAATAGTGGAGATTGAACAACACACTTCCTAAGAACACATGGGTCCAAAAAGAAATCTCCAGAGAAATTTAAAAACATTTTTAAGTGGACTAAATAAAAACAAAACCCACAACTTATCAAAATTTGTGGGATTCAGTGAAAGGAGTGCTTAGAGGAAAATTTATAGCATTAAATGCCTATATTAGACAAGAATAAACCTCTAAAATCAGTAATCTGTGTTTCCATCACAGGAAACTAAAAACAAAACAAAATCAACCTCAAAAACAAAACAAAACAAAACAGAAGAAAATAAATAATAAAAATTGGAGGAGAAAGCAATGAAATTGAAAGAGGAAATCAGGGAAAACCAATAAAACCAAAAGCTGATTCTTTGGAAAAATAACAAAATTGACAAGCCTCTATCCAGATGAACTAAGAAAAAAGAGAGGACACAGATTACTAATGTCAGAAATGACAGAAGAATTAGAGACTCCATAGAAATTCAAGAGGATAATAAATAGTATGTAAAACTGTGTTAACAAATTCAATAATATAGATACATTGGGCTATTACTTGAAAGACAGTCTGCCAAAACTCACACAAGAAGAAATCTACAATTTTAATACTTCTGTATTTATTGAAGAAATTGAATCAATCATTAATAACCTCCCAAAACAGAGAGCATCAGGTCCATCTGGTTTAACTTGTAAGTTCTACCAAACATCAGAAGAAGAAAGTGTACCTATTCTCTACAATCTCTTCAGAGGATAAAAGCAAAGAGAATAGTTTCTCACGACTCTGACGCCAGCACTACCATAACCAAAACCAGAGAAAGGCATTACAAGAAAAGAACAGCACAGACCAACATGTCTCATGAATATAGAAGCAAAAATTCTCAACAAAATATTAGTAAATCAAATTTTAAAAAGTATAAGAATTATGCATCAGAATTCAGTGTGATTATGTCAGGTGTGCAAAGATATTTGAACTCTCAAAAATTAATTAGTGTAATTAATCATATCAACAGGCTAAAAAAGGAAAATTATATGATTTTATCTATAGATTCAGAAGAAGCATTTGACAAAATCCAACACTCCTTAATGATAAAAACTCTTAGCAAAGTATGGATAGGTGGAACTTTTCTCAACTTGATTAAGACTACAAAAAACTACAGCTCACATCAAACTTAATGGTGAGAAACTAGAAACTTCATCATTAAGGTTAGATATAAGGCAAGAATATTCTCTCTCACCACTCTTTTTCAACATCATATTAGGTTGTACTAATGCAATAAGGCAAGAAAGTGAAATAAAATGTGAAAATTTAATATGAAAATAAATTCCATAATTTCATGATATGAAATTAAAAATGCATCACCATTTAATAAGACTATCCTCAATGAAACATGTATAAATCTAATAAAATGTGTACAGAATCTATGAGGAAACCACAGAACTTTTATGAATGAAAATAAAGAAGAACTAAATAAATCAAGATATATTCCATGTTCTTGGACAGGAAGATGTCAAGATGTCAGGTCTTCCCAACTTGATCTATAGATTCAATATAACCCCCATCAAAATCCCAGCAAATTATTTTGTAGATATTGACTAACTGATTCTGAAGTTTATATGGAGAAGGAAAACACCCAAAATAGCCAACACAATATGAAGAAGAACAAAGTTAGAGGAATGACACTATCTGACTTCAAGACGCTATCTGAAGAAATAAAGGCAACATAGTATTGGCAAAAAAATAGACAAGTCCACAGAGGAATTTCAGGGCAGTGAAAATACTTTCCATTATAATGATGGATGCATGTCATAAAACATTTTTTCCAAATACATAGGACGTGCAATACCAAGAGTGAACCCTAGTGTAAGCTATGGACTTTGCTTGATTATGATGTGGTAATGTAGGTTCGTCAATGGTAATAAATGCACTATAGTAGAGGATGTTGATAATAGGGGGAGGATACAAATGAGGTGGGGGAGCAGGGAATATAGGGGAATTTTTTATACCTTTCCCCCAATTTTTCTGTGAACCTAAAACTACTTTCTGAAAAATTCCTTAAAGAATTAAGTCCTTAAGAAATAGTAAGATCATTTAGGGCTTTTCAGGACATTGCCAAATCTTTGTCTTTAATTCTGAGTAAAATGAGGAACCAGTAGGGAGTTTAAGCAGAGGATGGGCAAGTTATGATTTACATTTTAGAAAGGATTATTCTAGCTTCTCTATGGTGAAAAGACTCTGGAGATATCAGTGTAGATGCCAGAAAACTGGTAAAGAGAATAGAATTTACTGTTGGATTATATATGAAGTTGAGACAGAGATGGGGGACAAAAATGTTATCACGTGTTTTAGCCAATGAAGAAAGGAGTTGACATCTCAAAATATGGAGACCTGTAGTAGGGTAGGTTTAAAAACTAAAATCATTACTTTTTAAAATGTTAGGGTTAAGTGTTGTGTTAAATATTTGGTGTTGATGAGAGTGGTACATGGAAAGTGAGGAAATGGAAGCACTGATTCTCCTCTTTGGAGAATCCTGGCTTTGAAGAGAAAGGAATTGAGACAATTTAAAATAAAAAGGAATAAAAGTTTCAAAAATTTAATATTAATTTACTTTAATTTTAAACATGGTGGAAATTAATTAATGTAAATTTTTGATAGGATGGAACCAAAGATTTAGGGAGGTTCAAGTTAGAGAGCAGGGTAAGTAATCAAAGTTGTGACTAATGTCACAATAATAAACGTGGTTCAAGGTCAGTAATATAAATACAACTGTATTTTATCTTCCCTCTGTCTCCTTAAAATGCATTCAGTGAGGTACTTTTTCTTTGCCTTTCAGTGAAAAGTTAGACAAGTTTTGTTACTTCCAATCACTCTTAAGAAATGGAAATTCCTTAAATCTTTTAAAATTTCAAACAGTTTGAACTTAGTATTTAGAATTTCCAGTTATAGGAAATAAAATTGTGAAGTTAATTTAATGCCAACTATTTTCTCCTCCCTCATGTAGAGTCCTTTGAGGAATAGTCTAGGAAGGAAAGTCAAATATGGGTAGAAGTTCCTATGTGAAATTTCCAAGATGTCACCTTTCTCTGTGTACAAGGTCATGCTTATATATAACAGTTTCTCTTGAGTAATCACCATCCCAAGTTAGTGGTGATGTCTTTCGTTACAGGAGAGCTTCCCTTTCACTCCTGGGCTTCCTGTTGCTCTTCACAGTCACTCATAACTGAAATTCTATTGTTTTTCTATGTAGTCCTTTCCTGCTGGATGTAAACTGGCCCTGATAAGGATAATGTACTATGAGTTCTATATTTGAGTCAGAAAAAACATGCTGAAAAGTTTGGTCCCCATTTAAAGGGATGTACTATTATGTCCTAAGTATAGTGGAGACCTACCTTTGCTATTCTTCCTAAGTAGTTAATCTACCTGCGTTACTTCTGATGCCTGTTTCTTATCATTGAAGAATTCCGTCATCTTTCCCTTCTTCCTTGATGAAATAGTACCTTTTTGCAACAATAGCTCTTTCCCAAAAATCTCTTCACAATCCTTTTCCTGAATCTCCCCTTTGGCTGTACTTTATATTCTTGAATTGGGCAAATTTGTTCTATAGTTTTCTAATTTCAGGCCTATCATCTTACATCAGAATGTCATATCTGTGGAATCCAGATAGTTCAAACTAAATCCTTCCACTTAACATTCTGTTACTTGTACGCTTATTGAGAAGATGGAAGGCTGTAAGTGTAATGGAAAATAATCTAACATAAATTGATATGGGAGTCAGCCAGAATGGTTTTAATTAGAGGTAATATACAAAATTTACAAAGTATGAGCAGAGTCTTGTTGCAAACATGTTCTGAGTGAAGTTCATGAAATTTATTCTAAATTACATGTTTTAAATTTTAGGAAATATCCCATTCAACATCACATGCTTTATTGGACATATATTGATTATTTGTAATTCAACTAGTGGTTTTAATTTGCAAATTACAATGAGTAACACCAGGACAAAGTGATACTTATTTAACCAGACATGGGCTAGGGCTCCATTTTTCACATGGATCCCGCAACTTTCCTTTCCTTTCCTTTCCTTTCCTTTCCTTTCCTTTTTCTTTTTCTTTTTCTTTTTCTTTTTCTTTTTCTTTTTCTTTTTCTTTTTCTTTTTCTTTTTCTTTTCTTTTTTCCTTCTCTTCTCTTTCTTTTATTTCACTTAAAATATAAATGAATCCATTTGTAGGAGAACATTCCATGAAATTATATTATATTTTATTTTATTTTTTTATTTTTTTTATGAAATTTATTGACAAATTGGTTTCCATACAACACCCAGTGCTCATCCCAAAAGGTGCCCTCCTCAATACCCATCACCCACCCTCTCCTCCCTCCCACCCCCCATCAACCCTCAGTTTGTTCTCAGTTTTTAACAGTCTCTTATGCTTTGGCTCTCTCCCCTTCTAACCTCTTTTTTTTTTTTTCCTTCCCCTCCCCCATGGGTTCCTGTTAAGTTTCTCAGGATCCACATAAGAGTGAAACCATATGGTATCTGTCTTTCTCTGTATGGCTTATTTCACTTAGCATCACACTCTCCAGTTCCATCCACGTTGCCACAAAAGGCCATATTTCATTTTTTCTCATTGCCACGTAATATTCCATTGTGTATATAAACCACAATTTCTTTATCCATTCATCAGTTGATGGACATTTAGGCTCTTTCCATAATTTGGCTATTGTTGAGAGTGCTGCTATGAACATTGGGGTACAAGTGGCCCTATGCATCAGTACTCCTGTATCCCTTGGATAAATTCCTAGCAGTGCTATTGCTGGGTCATAGGGTAGGTCTATTTTTAATTTTCTGAGGAACCTCCACACTGCTTTCCAGAGCGGCTGCACCAATTTGCATTCCCACCACCAGTGCAAGAGGGTTCCCGTTTCTCCACATCCTCTCCAGCATCTATAGTCTCCTGATTTGTTCATTTTGGCCACTCTGACTGGCGTGAGGTGATACCTGAGTGTGGTTTTGATTTGTATTTCCCTGATAAGGAGCGACGCTGAACATCTTTTCATGTGCCTGTTGGCCATCCGGATGTCTTCTTTAGAGAAGTGTCTATTCATGTTGTCTGCCCATTTCTTCACTGGGTTATTTGTTTTTTGGGTGTGGAGTTTGGTGAGCTCTTTATAGATTTTGGATACTAGCCCTTTGTCCGATGTGTCATTTGCGAATATCTTTTCCCATTCCGTTGGTTGCCTTTTAGTTTTGTTGGTTGTTTCCTTTGCTGTGCAGAAGCTTTTTATCTTCATAAGGTCCCAGTAATTCACTTTTTCTTTTAATTCCCTTGCCTTTGGGGATGTGTCGAGTAAGAGATTGCTACGGCTGAGGTCAGAGAGGTCTTTTCCTGCTTTCTCCTCTAAGGTTTTGATGGTTTCCTGTCTCACATTTAGGTCCTTTATCCATTTTGAGTTTATTTTTGTGAATGGTGTGAGAAAGTGGTCTAGTTTCAACCTTCTGCATGTTGCTGTCCAGTTCTCCCAGCACCATTTGTTAAAGAGGCTGTCTTTTTTCCATTGGAGGTTCTTTCCTGCTTTGTCAAAGATGAGTTGGCCATACGTTTGTGGGTCTAGTTCTGGGGTTTCTATTCTATTCCATTGGTCTATGTGTCTGTTTTTGTGCCAATACCATGCTGTCTTGATGATGACAGCTTTGTAGTAGAGGCTAAAGTCTGGGATTGTGATGCCTCCTGCTTTGGTCTTCTTCTTCAAAATTCCTTTGGCTATTCGGGGCCTTTTGTGGTTCCATATGAATTTTAGGATTGCTTGTTCTAGTTTCCAGAAGAATGCTGGTGCAATTTTGATTGGGATTGCATTGAATGTGTAGTAGCTTTGGGTAGTATTGACATTTTGACAATATTTATTTTTCCAATCCATGAGCAGGGAATGTCTTTCCATTTCTTTAAATCTTCTTCAATTTCCTTCATAAGCTTTCTATAGTTTTCAGCATACAGATCCTTTACATCTTTGGTTAGATTTATTCCTAGGTATTTTATGCTTCTTGGTGCAATTGTGAATGGGATCAGTTTCTTTATTTGTCTTTCTGTTGCTTCATTGTTAGTGTGTAAGAATGCAACTGATTTCTGTACATTGATTTTGTATCCTGCAACTTTGCTGAATTCCTGTATCAGTTCTAGCAGACTTTTGGTGGAGTCTATCGGATTTTCCATGTATAATATCATGTCATCTGCAAAAAGCGAAAGCTTGACTTCATCTTTGCCAATTTTGATGCCTTTGATTTCCTTTTGTTGTCTGATTGCTGATGCTAGAACTTCCAGCACTATGTTAAACAGCAGCGGTGAGAGTGGGCATCCTTGTCGTGTTCCTGATCTCAGGGAAAAAGCTCTCAGTTTTTCCCCATTGAGGATGATGTTAGCTGTGGGCTTTTCATAAATGGCTTTTATGATCTTTAAGTATGTTCCTTCTATCCCGACTTTCTCAAGGGTTTTTATTAAGAAAGGGTGCTGGATTTCTTCAAAGGCCTTTTCTGCATCGATTGACAGGATCATATGGTTCTTCTCTTTTTTTTTGTTAATGTGATGTATCACGTTGATTGATTTGTGAATGTTGAACCAGCCCTGCATCCCAGGAATGAATCCCACTTGATCATGGTGAATAATTCTTTTTATATGCCGTTGAATTCGATTTGCTAGTATCTTATTGAGAACTTTTGCATCCATATTCATCAGGGATATTGGCCTGTAGTCCTCTTTTTTTACTGGGTCTCTGTCTGGTTTAGAAATCAAAGTAATACTGGCTTCATAGAATGAGTCTGGCAGTTTTCCTTCCCTTTCTATTTCTTGGAATAGCTTGAGAAGGATAGGTATTATCTCTGCTTTAAACGTCTGGTAGAACTCCCCTGGGAAGCCATCTGGTCCTGGACTCTTATTTGTTGGGAGATTTTTGATAACCGATTCAATTTCTTCGCTGGTTATGGGTCTGTTCAAGCTTTCTATTTCCTCCTGATTGAGTTTTGGAAGAGTGTGGGTGTTCAGGAATTTGTCCATTTCTTCCAGGTTGTCCAATTTGTTGGCATATAATTTTTCATAGTATTCCCTGATAATTGTTTGTATCTCTGAGGGATTGGTTGTAATAATTCCCTTTTCATTCATGATTTTATCTATTTGGGTCATCTCCCTTTTCTTTTTGAGAAGCCTGGCTAGAGGTTTGTCAATTTTGTTTATTTTTTCAAAAAAACAACTCTTGGTTTCGTTGATCTGCTCTACAGTTTTTTTAGATTCTATATTGTTTATTTCTGCTCTGATCTTTATTATTTCTCTTCTTCTGCTGGGGTTAGGCTGCCTTTGCTGTTCTGCTTCTAGTTCCTTTAGGTGTGCTGTTAGATTTTGTATTTGGGATTTTTCTTGTTTCTTGAGATAGGCCTGGATTGCAATGTATTTTCCTCTCAGGACTGCCTTCGCTGCGTCCCAAAGTGTTTGGATTGTTGTATTTTCATTTTCGTTTGTTTCCATATATTTCTTAATTTCTTCTCTAATTGCCTGGTTGACCCACTCATTCGTTAGTAGGGCGTTCTTTAACCTCCATGCTTTTGGAGGTTTTCCAGACTTTTTTCTGTGGTTGATTTCAAGCTTCATAGCATTGTGGTCTGAAAGTAAGCATGGTATAATTTCAATTCTTGTAAACTTATGAAGGGCTGTTTTGTGACCCAGTATATGATCTATCTTGGAGAATGTTCCATGTGCACTCGAGAAGAAAGTATATTCTGTTGCTTTGGGATGCAGAGTTCTAAATATATCTGTCAAGTCCATCTGATCCAATGTCTCATTCAGGGCCCTTGTTTCTTTATTGACCGTGTGTCTAGATGATCTATCCATTTCTGTAAGTGGGGTGTTAAAGTCCCCTGCAATTACCACATTCTTCTCAATAAGGTTGCTTATGTTTATGAGTAATTGTTTTATATATTTGGGGGCTCCGGTATTCGGCGCATAGACATTTATAATTGTTAGCTCTTCCTGATGGATAGACCCTGTAACTATTATATAATGCCCTTCTTCATCTCTTGTTACAGCCTTTAATTTAAAGTCTAGTTTGTCTGATGTAAGTATGGCTACTCCAGCTTTCTTTTGGCTTCCAGTCGCATGATAAATAGTTCTCCATCCCCTCACTCTCAATCTAAAGGTGTCCTCAGGTCTAAAATGAGTCTCTTGTAGACAGCAAATAGATGGGTCTTTTTTTTTTTTATCCATTCTGATACCCTATGTCTTTTGGTTGGCGCAATTAATCCATTTACATTCAGTGTTATTATAGAAAGATACGGGTTTAGAGTCATTGTGATGTCTGTATGTTTTATGCTTGTAGTGATGTCTCTGGGACTTTGTCTCACAGGGTCCCCCTTAGGATCTCTTGTAGGGCTGGTTTAGTGGTGACAAATTCCTTCAGTTTTTGTTTGTTTGGGAAGACCTTTATCTCTCCTTCTATTCTAAAGGACAGACTTGCTGGATAAAGGATTCTTGGCTGCATATTTTTTCTGTCTAGCACCCTGAAAATCTCGTGCCAATTCTTTCTGGCCTGCCAAGTTTCAAAAGAGAGATCAGTCACGAGTCTTCTAGGTCTCCCTTTATATGTGAGGGCACGTTTACCCCTTGCTGCTTTCAGAATTTTCTCTTTATCCTTGTATTTTGCCAGTTTCACTATGCTATGTCGTGCAGAAGATCGATTCAAGTTACATCTGAAGGGAGTTCTCTGTGCCTCTTGGATTTCAATGCCTTTTTCCTTCCCCAGTTCAGGGAAGTTCTCAGCTATTATTTCTTCAAGTACCCCTTCAGCACCTTTCCCTCTCTCTTCCTCCTCTGGGATACCAATTATGCGTATATTATTTCTTTTTAGTGTATCACTTAGTTCTCTAATTTTCCCCTCATACTCCTTGATTTTTTTATCTCTCTGTTTCTCAGCTTCCTCTTTTTCCATAACTTTATCTTCTAGTTCACCTATTCTCTCCTCTGCCTCTTCAAGCCGAGCTGTGGTGGTTTCCATTTTATTATGCATTTCGTTTAAAGCGAGCGTTTTTCAGCTCCTCGTGACTGTTCCTTAGTCCCTTGATCTCTGTAGCAAGAGATTCTCTGCTGTCCTGTATACTGTTTTCAAGCCCAGCAATTAATTTTATGACTATTATTCTAAATTCACTTTCTGTTATATTATTTAAATCCTTTTTGATCAGCTCATTAGCTGTTGTTATTTCCTGGAGATTCTTCTGAGGGGAATTCTTCCACTTGGTCATTTTGGATAGTCCCTGATGTGGTGAGGACCTGCAGGGCACTTCCCCTGTGCTGTGGTGTATAACTGGAATTGGTGGGCGGGGCCGCAGTCAGACCTGATGTCTGCCCCCAGCCCACCGCTGGGGCCACAGTCAGACTGGTGGGTGCCTTCTCTTCCCCTCTCCTAGGGGTGGGATTCACTGTGGGGAGGTGTGGCTCGTCTGGGCTACTTGCACCCTGCCAGGCTTGTGATGCTGGGGATCTGGCGTATTAGCTGGGGTGGGTAGGCAAGGTGCACGGGGGCAGGAGGGGCAGGCTTAGATAGCTTCTCCTTAGGTGATCCACTTCAGGAGGGGCCCTGTGGCAGTGGGAGGGAGTCAGATCCGCTGCAGGAGGTTTGGCCCCACAGAAGCGCAGAGTTGGGTGTTTGCGTGGAGTGAGCAAGTTCCCTGGCAGGAACTGGTTCTCTTTGGGATTTTGGCTGGGGGATGGGCGGGGGAGATGGCGCTGGCGAGCGCCTTTGATCCCCACCAAACTGAGCTCTGTTTTCTGGGGTCTCAGCAGCTCTCCCTCCCTTTGTCCTCCAGCCTTCCCACTTTCAGAGCAGAGCTGTTAACTTATGACCTCCCAGACGCTAAGTCGCTAAGTCGCGCTTGTTGTGGGAACACAGTCCGTCAGGCCCCTCCGCTTTTGCCAGCCAGACTCGGGGGCTCTGCTTGGCCGGCGAGCCGCCCCTCCGCCCCGGCTCCCTCCCGCCAGTCCGTGGAGCGCGCGCACCGCCTCACCGCCCTTCCTACCCTCTTCCGTGGGCCTCTCGTCTGCGTTTGGCTCCAGCGACTCTGTTCTGCTAATCCTCTGGCGGTTTTCTGGGTTATTTAGGCAGGTGTAGATGGAATCTAAGTGATCAGCAGGACGTGCGGTGAGCCCAGCGTCCTCCTAAGCTGCCATCTTGCCTATTTCTCCATGAAATTATATTTTAAATGTCAGAAAATAATTTGACTAAAATGGAAAGAAATCACAGACTTTTAGATGATCACCTTTATTTCAGCTAAAACACATTGAAATAACGTAATTTATACTTTTCATCTATACTTAAATAGGTTATTTTCAGGAAGAATGAAATCTACACAGCACACAGAATTGTTGGGGTTTGTTGGAGGAAGGACAATCTCTAGTATTATAATCAGAATAAAGAAGAAAAAAATAAATTTAAACACCAATTTTGGTAAATTTACTGATTTTGCATCTACTGCACTAGGGAAGCTTCATAAAAGAAGGTACATGAGTTGAATCTTGAAACCAGATGGAAAAGTAGTTGTCTGATTCGAAGCATGAACAGTAAATAATCGTACAGGAGGTGGGTGGTGAGAAATAGATATGGGAACAGTAGTCAGTTGCTAGGTAATAGAGAGTCTTGTATGAATCCTAAGGAGTCTTTTATTCTGAAAGCAATGGAGAATCATTAAGCAGTTTTTATCAAGGTGAAAATTCATGTTAGTAGTATGTATGTAAAGGATATGTTGAATAAAGAATCAGAAACAGGTATCCAGCTAAGGATGCTGTTATAGTAGTTCAGTTTATAGATAAGATGCTCAGTTGTCTGTGGTAAAAGGGAGAGAAGGAGGAGAGACATTAATGAATGCAAATTGGCTAGAAGAGGAAAATAACAACATATAGAAGATGAGAAAGAGCCCACAGTCTCTTCAGGTTTTTTGAGCAGTTGTATATTTTGGCAGATTCAGGTTTTTTGAGCAGTTGTATATTTTGGTATCAACTGATATAAAAATGAAAAGGGAAGAATTGCAGTTTGAGAAGAAATGGAGAGACAATAATGTTGAAGAAATAATTTAGTTTTGTAAATATTGACTTTGAGATGCCTACTGGATATTCAGGTGGAGATATAAAGTAGACAGTTGTGTATCAAAGTTTGAAGCTCAGGTGGAGGTGTGGGCAAGGTAAACTGATTCAGTAATCAAAAGATAAGTATGTGTGCAAGTTTTGTAATAGATGAGATTATCCAGATATATAACCAGCTTTGTGCCACTGTTTTCTATAAGTCATATTATTTTTACATGCCATAGATAATGAAAAAAATATTCCTTTGTTCTTTTATTTGTATACTTTATTGGATTTTCCTTTCAAATTAAAAATCAATACATACTCTCTGCAATAAGCCAAACAGCTTTCTAAAATTTCTTCGGTTTTGATTGTAAATAATTTCACTACTATCATCTTCTGAATCTTTGGATATGTTTTCATTTCCATCTCTATGTAGTATTATTTTATGCATTTCCTATTGATATTGTTTTTCCTGTTTGCTCATTCAGGAATGAAAGAGATACATAGCCACACGATATTTCATGAAAGTACATGGCTTGCCTTTAGGCATGTTTACTGTCTACATGAGTATTTATACATAATTCCTTCATAGATATTAAGTTGGAGGGTATTTAGACTGATATCCCTAGGGGGAAAATGATTCTAAATCAAATATTTGCACACAAGACGTTTGGGGGCTGTAGTTGGAACAAAGGGTATATAAGCGAGGGAAGCAGGACTGAGTGAAGTGTGAAGTTAAACTGTGACACAAAGGTCTAAGCTGATTCCAAGGGCTGAGCTGTCCAAAATTGAGACAAGAGGTCTGGGCCTTTGCAGCCTAACACAAACCATTCTTTAAACACAGGCTGACCTGTCAAAGGAAATTCCAGGAGGAAGATTCAGCTCTGAGTTGTCAGCAGCCAATACTCAGCAGCTATGGTGTATCCTAGTACCCATTAGAGCTCCCACTTTGTGTCACTTTGATCTACATGTTTCTATAGCAAGCTCCTTTCATCTGGTTCAGATTCTCCTGGATTCCATTTCATGTCCTAGGGAAAAGTATAATATACAGGTTAGTAGGACTATTTGCAATCTCCTTTCTCCCCACTGCAGTTGGTTTCAAGACCTTAAATGATACTCATTTTTCTCCATCTGCGTACCTTTTCAAGATTCCCCTCATACTGGTTAGCACCTCTGCTGGTTTGGGTGGTTTACCTCTGTGGGGGAACCTTTTATTCCTCATTAAAGATCTGTTCATTCTGTAGGTGATGCACTTATCCATTCACCATTAAAATTGGGCATACGAAGTACCAAAAGAAATGTCAGTGAGTTAACTGAATGGCAAACATATTCTTTCTTGCTGCTGTTTTGTAGCAATAGCTTTACCATTCATTAATGATTAGGGCCAATCATCTTACCAGTAAGTTAATTCCTAAACTTGCAGGCCTATGGGCACAAGGAACTTGTGGGTACTATAAGTGGGTATTAGAAAAATGGAAAACAAGACTATACTTGTTACATTTCTTGGTTTCCAGACCCAAGTGTTCTACCTAATGAGGAAAAGCAATATCTTATGGTTGGTAATTTATGGTTAAAAAAATATATATATATCCTGGAGAAGGTGCCCTATCTTCATAGCTCATCAACTCTGAGTTTGCACCTGTGCTGATCCTTTAAGAGTCCATGCAGGTCAGTGGCTTCTGGGGTTGCAGTATTTGCTAGGATGAGTGGATCTCATCCTCATGTGCCCACTGCCATATCTCTATTATAAATATTTCCTTTGGTCAGAAGCAATGATATGAGGCATCCACTGTGATTGGATTAGATACTCAGTGAACCCTTGAGAACTGTGAGCCTGGTAAGCAGGAAAGGCAAAATCAAGAATATTCATAAGTTGTATGTAAGATTGATTTTTAACCCTTCCAGGGCATAAGAGATCTTATGTAGTAAACTTATCACCGAGTGACTGATTAGTCTTTAATTAAGAATATTTCATCAGCATGGTGAATCAAATGCTATTCTGAAGAATGTTCAGATGTTCAAGAATAAAGAATGCATTTGGTAGATTAGTGAAAACATATGTATTTGAGGTTATGCTAATCTGCAAAAAACACACCTGTCATGGTACCGATATTTGGGATTAATACTTGGGTGAGTTTGTGGTAGTAAATTCTTATTTCTCAGAAACAGTTGTGTTTTCTAAGGGGCCAGAATAATGAATTAAATAGGAAAATAATTGTCACCACCACTCTGCATCTTTGTCCTTAAGGGTGGCACAAATCGCTACTGCTTCCTCCTGGATGTGATATTAATTTGGATTTTTCTCTTGGCTGGTAGTCAGGGGCAGATTCAGAGGTTTCTTTTTGGCCTTTTCCACCATGATAGCTCTTACTTCTCAGGCAAGTAAACTGATATTGTTTCTGTCAACAGCCTGTAAAGAACTGTGAAGGATCTGAGCTTTCACCCGCCACAGAAGACACAAAATTTCAGAGCTTGAGGGAAATATTTGATTATACACAGTAGAGCAAGCAACATGAGTGTTATGTTTGCACAGGTTTCCCTTGTTCTCCAAGTTTTAAAGGGGAGACGCAAAGTGGTCCAGGTTGGTGCAACACACATAATGGGTTTGCTTTACAACTGAATTGGGCATAGATTTTTGATAATGGATAGTAAACATGCATCTGCTTTGACCTGGATGGAAGCATTTTCTTTGTTATACTGGATTGTTAACAAACCTATCCTTTGATCTCTTTCAGCCAAGGCTATTTGCTATACACTTATCCTTAAAAAGATAGCCCAGAACAAAAGCAGTCAATGTCTCTTCTCTTAAAACATGCAGAAATGTGAGAGACAGATGAACACTGGTCTCTTAAAACTACCAAGAAACTATAATATAATAATCTAATTGGAGATCAGAAAAGTCCACAATGGATGGCTCCATAGACACAGTAGACTACTATTAAGCAGTTCTACACCAGGATTTCATTTTGGGTCTGGTTATGTGCTGTGATTTTCAGAGGTGGCTGTGATGATGCTTTCAGTCTTCAAATATTAATATCAAGTTAGACCCTGTGTTTAACACACCTCAGAATACCTGAGTATTTCCTTTCTCCTTAGTGTACGGTTACATGAGTAAACTGCCACAGGTTTCCCCCCACAGGGCGAAATCTGAGGTAATCATTGATCTATACAGTGTTACTATGACGTTACAGTGACCTTCCTCCTGAGGATGTTGTTTCTCCCCCTAGATGTTTCTCAAATCTGCTGTATTTTTAAGCTGAGTATGTCAATGTGACTCTTTGTTGATCAAGCTTTTCTCAACTACCTGATTATCTTTTATTTTTTGATTGATTTATTATTATTAATGATTATTATTGTCATTTATTTTGATTTAAATTAAGGAGTACTTTTGTTGGCTACTGATTTACCTTGTACTAAGCAACATTATGTTTTAATAATTTCTCTGCTAGTTTCTTTGAATCCATTCCCCCAAGTCTCATGATGGCCACATTACTCATTATGATAATTGCCCCTGGACTCTGAAGTTTAAATGCTGCCACACAGCTTTGATAACTTTAAGACCCTGTTCTTCTTACTAGTAAGCAGACCAATTCTGTAATAACATTCATTATTATCAACACTGCCTTGTAATGAGCAATCATCACTGAGCTTCTTAACCATGCTGTTCCCCTTCATCAGAAAATTCCTTAATGCTTTGGTAAGTGCCGTGCCTTTTGTGTTTCCCCACAAAAAGTCATCTCATAGTGGACTTTCTAATGTTGCATAATATATCCACTGTAGGGTGAGAGTCTCTCTAAATTTGATCCATTCCTCCACTGTCCTCCACTGGAATTTTTACATCACTTAAAGTAAGCCATTACTTTTTCCAAACTTCCAAGTCCCATCTACTCTCTGAATCTTCACCAGAGTGATACAACATATATCTGTGAGATTGCCCCATATTGATAAACCTTCCCATATCCAACTTTATATTTTGATCATCACCCTGAGACTTCATTTCTATATGTGCTTTCCTGGCTCCAGCTGATACATGTTGGCTTGTTAGGTAGCTTTTTTTTTTTGGTATTTGATTTCTTCCTTCCTCAACAGAGCCAGGAATACTCCATCGTGTCTGGGATGGTTATTTTCTTATGGCCAGGATGGAAAATGGGAATACATTTCAAGGAAGTTCATGTTTCTTTTCATAGTAGATGACTCTGCATCATATTGCAGCATGGTCTAGGGATGGGTCTAGTGTTTAACAAGGAAGAGTGAGCTACTTTAGCACTTCAACGGGATTCAGAAAAATTTGGGATTTAATGATTTTCAAACTCATTCTAGTTCTCAGAGTTCATTTCTTTATAATCAGGACCCTGATCTTGTCGTAAGAGACTTAATTGGGTTGAGAATTCAGACATCACTGGAACTCTTCTGCTTCATTGTTTATGGTCTAAGTCCAATGTTTATGTTTTCTAGCTCCTCAAATGTAGGGGAGGAGATTAGCTTTCTATGCTGCCAAGGAATCACATTGATTTTCACACTTCACATTGCCAACCTTTATATTGACTTTCCATTGTACATGAATAGCATCCAACAATGCTATATTATTCTGTAGTCTTTATAATTACTAATTCCATCTACCTTCCAAATACATAATCTATTGCACTGGTCAGTTCATTCCCATCTCTAGGTATCCCATTCAAGTACAACAGCAACAGGTTATAGCAATTGTTCTGCTGTATAATTCCAAGGGCTATCATAACTCTACTTACTATCAGTGATTGAGTGCTCAGAGTCAGAATTCTGGCAAGTGATCCAGTCACAAAATCCTCCATTTAAAATTTGCTTTCTGGAACCATTCT